>NW_021145932.1:47871-50000 GCF_002837175.3 Physeter macrocephalus | reverse complement strand
ACTGGCTCTGCGTTCATTAAGAGGGGCCTCTGCTTGCCCAGGGAGCTTTGATCTCTGGTAGGGTCTGGAGGTTCGATATCTTGTCATTCACTATGTGCTCAAAAAGGCAAAAAGTGGCACGTTTGCTAAAACTGCCAAGTGTTTAGAGGTTGCTTCGTCAACAGTTTTGTGCTGGGAGCCGTGTGGGAAGGTGTAAGGGAGGAAGACCTGGTCCTCACCCTCGGAGATCTTCTGCTCAACACAGGAGACAAGGTTGAGCATAAAACATGTGGGATTCATCAGCACAGGATTCTGCTTCCCCATCTGCCATCCGGTCACCTTCTAGACCATCCTCTGCCTGTGGAGACCCCAGACCTCCGTCCCCCACCTCCCTCCATGCTCCAGAGATGTGACCCACCTCCTCTGATGCAAGGGTGTCCTTCCAGATCTTTCTCTGGGCACGTGCATCCCTTCGTATATTTGCGTATTTATGTAGGTAACAAATCATGAATTTATTATGTTACCGCTTTGTTCGCTTAGCCCTATCTTGGATTCTTGCCATGTTGGCCTCTCTTCATTCTTTTTCGTTGCTGCATGAAGTGTCGTGATGTGGGTGGCATCATGGTTGATAGCCCCCCAAACGGTGCATGGATGTCACCAGCACACCTCTTGGGACGCGGGCTTGCCACTATGTCCAGGGGACACAACGTTGACAGAGTTGTATTTGTTATTGTCCAAGTGCCCTCCCAGCAGGAAATGCTGATGGACAGTCTCCCGTCCCCACGGTGCGTCAAAATACGTCCTCTCCGCCTACTTACTGCCAGCACTGGATGTGACGAATTTTCTTATAACTGCCGACCTGATGGGTGAAAATACGTATCTTTGTTTCACTTCGTTTTTCCTTGATTCTCAGTGCAGTTGAACATCTTTTCATGTTTGCTTGCCATTTTATTTCTTTTTCTGTGACTTGCCAGTTCCTGTTACTTGCCCATGTTTCTATAGGATAGGCTTTTCCCCCTATCTCTGGCTCTTTATATAGTCTGGGTTTTCATTCTTGGTGGGGTACACTACACATACTTCCTTCAGTCCATTCCTTCCCCCTTGACTTGTTGATGGTGTCTCATTGTACAGAAATTTTTCGTTTTAATGTGAACATTTTTATTCTTTTATCGTAATTGGCTTTTGCTTCGAAAGCCTTATGTATCCTGTGGTTATAGACACGTTCTAATTTTTTCCAGGTTTTTTTTTTTTTTAGCTTAAGTTTTGTTTTTTTATGTTTAGTTCCTTAGCTTAGCTAGAATTCTTTGTGCCCGTGGATTGGGGCGTGGCCCTAATGTTTCCCCGTACGGATACCCGATGTTCCCAGCAGCTGTTAGTGAGGAGAACAGTCTGCTGGTTCTTGGCCTCGGCTGTGTGTTGGACTCACCAGAGAGCTTTAAAAATCACTGGAGCCTGGATCCCACCCCAGAGAATCTGATGGGCCTGGCTTGGGTATCAGGATTTTCAGCAGTTCCTGGGTGACCCTGCCATGCGAGCCACAGTGAGGGTGCTGGCCTCGGCTGCTGTTTTCTTGCTGGGGTGAAAGGCTGGCCTTCTTATACCCAACCTCAGAGACGTACACGCTCCTCCTAACCCCCCATGTTGTCCTCACCTGCTGCCACCCTCGGGATCCGCTGACACAGACATTCACGATGCTGAAGGAGCTCCAAGAAGGGAACTCAAACCTACCAGGGTTGGGAATTTCTGGAGGGCCAGTGGTTAAGACTCTGTGCTCCCAATGCAGGGGACACAGATTCCTTCCTTGGTCAGGGAACTAAGATCCCACATGCTGCCCGGCACAGCCAAAAAAAAAAAAAACCTACCAGGGTTTACCGAGGAGGATTCTTAGGCCACAGACACCCGTGTTTCAGATTCATGTCAGGCTTCAGCTCTGTTTCGAGTCATCTTGTAACAGTGTGGCAGGTCACTCTCCTAGGTCTCTGTTTGCTCATCAAGGTCTAATTATCTTTTTTTTTTTTTTTTTGTGGTATGCGGGCCTCACACTGTTGTGGCCTCTCCTGTTGCGGAGCACAGGCTCCGGAGGCGCAGGCTCAGCGGCCATGGCTCACGGGCCCAGCCGCTCCGCGGCATGTGGGATCCTCCCAAACCGG
>NW_021145932.1:11421-47784 GCF_002837175.3 Physeter macrocephalus | reverse complement strand
CTGCATCGGCAGGCGGACGCGCAACCACTGCGCCACCAGGGAAGCCCGAGGTCTAATTATCTTAAAAGAAAAAAAAATCCAGTGAGATCCGTCCTTTTCAGGAGTGCTGATCAGCGAGTTCTGACAATGTACAGGGCCCTGCAGCCACCTCCGTCATCAAGATGTAGAGCATTTCCGTCCCTGCAGACGGCTCCCTCCTTCCACCTCAGCCCTGGCGGCTGCCGACACAGTCTCTGGCCCTGTACCTTCGCCTTTTCCAGAAACCCACGTAAATGCCATCAAGCAGCGTGTGGCCTGTGTACTCATCTCCTCTGACCTCCCATCCTGGACAACTCGAAAGCACTGGGCCTCGCGTCCAGCGGCTCCTCCTTACCGCTGCTGTGTGCGGGTCTGTCACAGTAGGGGTGCCATCATGCCCCTTCTCCATTTCAGACCCTGGCCGGTTCCTGTGGGAAGTTTGCCCCTTTTGAAATCAAAGAGCACATGGTCCTTGCTCCTCGCTGTCGGACCGCCTTCGACCAAGACCTCTGTGACCAGTTAGACCAGCTCCTCCGGCAGCAGAGCGGTGAATTCTCCTTCCTGAAAGATCTGAAAAGCCGCCGGCCCCTCAGGTCCGGACCCACCGTGGTTTGTAACCAGAACACAGAGCTTTTTAACAGGTTAGTGCTGGCGGAGACTGCCGTTTGCCCGTTGGTGATGTCAGAGAGCCCTGGGCGGCCCGGGCAGACCCCTGCGTTTTGTGTCCCGTGGCCTTGGCCAGTCCTCTCCCTCCCGGGCCTCAGGCCCCAGACTCGGCTGCTTCCCCAGACCTCTCTCTTCCGCTTCCCCTGAGCCTCCGGAGTCTCCCGGGCGCGGCGGCTTCGCAGAAAGCCCCGCTTTGGAGGGCGGGCTGTGTGTGCCGGCCTCCTGGCAGGGCAGGGACATTCCCCCGCTCTTGCCAGCTTACCCGTCACACGCCGCCTTGGTGCGAACTGTGGGGCAGCTGCTGGACAGTCGGGCTTCTCCCTCTCCTCGCGTCACGCCCCTGGAGTAAACGCTAGCCTGCCTCGGGGCAGGTGGGGCTGCCGCTTTGGGGCCGCCCGTCACGGCCCGCCGCCCTGGGGGGAAGGCCGCTGGTGGTGGGCGGGCGCGCCACAGAATGGCCTCTGAGTGGGGGTGTCTCCCCTCAGTGACATGGTGATAGTGGAGAGCAGCAAAGTGGACGGCGTCCCCGAAAGGAAGAGGTTTGGCAGGATGAAGCTGCTGCAGTTTTCCGAGAACCACCGGCCGGCCTACTGGGGGACGTGGAACAGGAAGACGACGGTCATCCACCCGAGGGACCCCTGGGCCCAGGACCGGGTGAGCGTGCGGGCAGCTGCTCCCGACCCTCTGCGCTTCCTTCCCAGTGTGCCCTTCTCACTGGGCTCCGGGAGCTCCCTGAGTGTTCTAGCCTTCGTGCTCTGCCTTTCCCTTCCGCCCTGAAGACGACAGTGACCACCGCGTGTTTGCCCCCTCAGAACCTCCTTGACTACGAGGTGGACAGCGACGAGGAGTGGGAGGAGGAGGAGCCAGGGGAGTCCCTCTCCCACAGTGAAGGGGTGAGCGCGGCGGGGGTGCTTACAGCTTCCGACCCGAGAGCCGCGGGGGCCCCGGGCCAGGCTCCCTCACACACAGCGTCCGGGTTTACGGCCATTCTGGGAAAACCTTATTGGGTGGCAGTGACCTGCCTGGTGGTGGACGGGGCGGCGTCCACCCGCTTCTGGATGGGCCCGCCTGCTCGCTGCCTCACCGAGGGGCCCACCGCTCCCACTGCTTTACGTCTGGGCCTTGCTTATCTGTGTCCTGCCCGACCCCCACCCCTGCTGGAGCACGATGGGGCTGGGTAATGGGGTTTTGGCTGATCCTCAGGATGTGCATAGGAATGAGACTGGAAGCAGTAGGAGGCTTTTTCTTTCTTAGACGTTCACAGGTTAAAATTTTACGTGAAGCGTGTGTTGTTTCCACACATCATGAACGTACTTTTTTCTCTTCTTGAGGATGACGATGATGAGGTGGGAGAGGATGAGGATGAGGACGATGGTTTCTTCGTGCCCCATGGGTACCTGTCTGAGGATGAAGGAGTAACTGAGGTGAGGGGTGAACGGGGATGGGGACGGGTCCGGAGCTTGGTGGCCGCCGACCTGGGGGTGGTGACATAGGTCTCAGCCCACCCCCACGGCCGATTCTGCGTGGACCTCGCTCCCCACAGCCTCAGAGGCTCAGCACTCCCGCGCCCCCCGTGCCCCCCCCGCCACAGCTTTCTCAGTTCTGCCAGATGGTGGGACTGTTGAGGGAGCCATTTCTAGGGCTCCGAAGGCCTGCCGGGTCGTGGTGTTTGGGTAGTGGGGAAGCTGACAGGGCTGATGCCACTGCGGGAGCGACTTGTCTCAGAGCCAGACTTGCGGGGCCTGTGTTCTTTGTACGTTTCCAGCCAACGAGGCAGACAGGTCTCGTTGGGCCCACAGTGTATATCTGCCTTAGACGGTGGCACCAGTCTGGGGTGGGAGAGGGCCGGGCATGGTGATTTCAGCTTCAGGATCACATGTTAACCAGAAAATCCACAGTGGCGTTAAGAGGCTTACTGGCGAGGTAATAAAAAATACCTGTGACTATCCAGGGATGCCCAGAGGGGGCAGATGCACCTAAGGCACCAAATGGGGGAAAGTGCCAGTTATCGTTCAATCCGAAAATGCTCTCTGCCCGTTTCATCACCCGTCGGGGGTTGGAAGCTGGGTGGGCGCCGTTCCTCGCCGCCCCGCCCCTGCACGTGCTCTCCACTGCCCCAGAGGCTGGGATCACGGGTGCCGGGGAGGGGGACCCTGAGCAAGCGTCCGCTCTCTAACCTGCAAGGAGTGTGCCGACCCGGAGAACCACAAGGTTCGCCAGAAACTGAAGGCCAAGGAGTGGGACGAGTTTCTGGCCAAGGGGAAGAGGTTCCGCATCCTCCAGCCCGTGAAGATCGGCTGTGTCTGGGCGGCCGACGGGGACAGTGGAGCTGACCTGAAGGTGCTGCAGCAGTTCTCGGCCTGCCTGCTGGAGACCGCGCCCCCCGAGGAGGAGCAGACGCCCAAGGCCTCCAAGAGAGAGAAGAGGGACCAGCAGAGTGAGTGCTGGGGACAGGTGGGGACGGAGGGCTCGGGCTCCCACCTCCTCCAGGCCCAGGGAGTTCCAGGCCCGGGGCAGGCAGGAGACTTCCTAGGCACGTGGCGTGGTAATTCAGAAGTTCTTCAAAAAAATAGACAAAGCCAGCGCTTGTTGAGCACGTGTGTCCTTTCTGTGACACTCACAGGAGCAGTACGGGGCAGCCACTTCAGTCGGCCCGTTTGCCCAACCAGCACACACATCCCTAGCTCTTCAAAGCCGGGGAGGGCCCGCCACTCAGAAGGAGAACGTGAGGACTGTTACTAAGGAAACAGGCGCATGAAGTGAGACATGACAGTTTATCCCAACGAGTCTTGCCTCCTGGGGCTTGGGCCTCTCAGAATCTCTTCTGGAGCAAGTTCATGTGTCTTAAGTCCACCCATAAAAAGCCACCCGCACTAAACCTATCGTGGTTGGTCATTTCGTGATGTCAGTAAGCATTTTGCTGCTCACCTTAAACTTACACGGTGCTGTGTGTTGATCATATCTCAGTAAAACCAGAAGGGAGAAAAAGGCTACCCGAAGCTGACCGTGTTTCTCGGCCTCGGTGACAGATTGGGGAACCCGGGTGCCACGTTTATTCCATCCCGCCCCGAGTCTCATCCACCGTGTCCCCCTCTCCCTGCCAGTCTTGGCCCAGCTGCTCCCGCTGCTGCACGGGAATGTGAATGGCAGCAAAGTGATCATCCGGGAGTTCCAGGAGTGCTGCCGCCGAGGACTGCTCAGCAAGGACGCCGGCAGCCCTGAGCTCAGCGCCGCCAGCCCCCCGAGCCCTGGCCCTTCCCGCCCACAGACCCCCACCGCCGGCGAGGACACCGCCGTCCCCTCCAAGGCCAGGCTCAAGCGGATTATTTCTGAGAACTCGGTGTATGAGAAGAGACCCGACTACAGGATGTGCTGGTACGTCCACCCACAGGTGCTAAAGAGCTTTGCCCAGGAGCACCTGCCCGTGCCCTGCCAGTGGAGTTACGTCACCACAGTGCCCTCGGCCACCAGGGAGGACAGTGGCAGCGTCCCCACCCCAGGGCCCAGCCAGGGGACGCCTGTCTCGCTCAAGAGGAAGTCGGCGGGCAGCATGTGCATCACCCAGTTCATGAAGAAGCGCCGGCATGACGGGCAGGTGAGACCCCCGCAGCGGCTTTGTTACCTTTAACAAACTTACTTTTTAGAGCAGTTTTCGATTTACAGCAAAATTGAGGTAACAAAACTGACCAAAATTGAGGGGAAGGTACAGAGATTTCCCGTGTGCCCCCTGCCCCCGCCACGCACAGCCACCCCCAGCATCAGCGTCCCCAGCCAGAGCTGTGTGGCAGTTGCAACTGATGAACCTACGTGGACACATCACTGTCACCCAGACTTTGTGGTTTACTAGCGTTCACTCTTGGTGCTGTGCGTCCTGTGGGTTTGGACAGACGTATGAGGACGTGTATCCAGCATTACAGTGTCATACAGAATAGCGTCACTGCCCTAAAAACCCCTGTGATCCGCCTATTCATCCCTCCCTCCCTCCCTCCAACCCCTGGCAGCCACTCATCCGTTTAGTGTTTCCATGGGCTTCTTTCACTTAGTTGTGTGCCTTTAAACTTCTTCCCTGTGTTTTCATGGCTTGAGAGCTCATTTCTTTTTAGTGCTGAATAACGTTCCACGTCGTGGCGTTTATTTAGTTTTTGCACTCATAGAACACAGTTACTAAGCACTTGCTCTGCACTAGGTACCCTGCTAGGCCTTGTAGACAGTGGTGAGCAAAACACCAGCTAATGGGAGACACAGATGGGGGTCGGTGGAGCGGACAGCCAGCCACGTGATTGCAGCCTGACAGCACGTGGAGGAGGAAGCGCATGGCCCCGTGGGGACACGTGTCGCAAGGGACCTGCCCTTGCCTGGTGGTGGGCGGGCTTCCTGAGAGACGCTGGTCCCCAGAGTGAAGTCTCCAGTGCTGCCTGGACACCCAGAGGCTGGGGCCCGAGCCTCGGCCTGGGTGCACGTTTGATTGTTCTTTCTCTTAGTGGAATGTGGGCATGAATGAGTCTCATCTTGTAGCTACTCTTACTGGAAACCTTGTGGTGTGAGCACTGGGTCCTCACTTTTTTCTTTTCTAAAGATAGATTTTATTCCTTTTATTTACTTTTGGCTGCGTTGGGTCTTCGTTGCTGCGTGGGCTTTCTCTAGTTGCCGCGAGCGGGGGCTACTCTTCGTTGCGGTGCGCAGGCTTCTCAGTGTGGTGGCTCCTCTTGTTGCAAAGCACGGGCTCTAGGCACGCAGCCTCAGTAGTTGTGGCTCGCGGGCTCGGTAGTTGTGGCTTGCGGGCTCTAGAGCACAGGCTCAGTGGTTGTGGCTCACGGGCTTAGTTGCTCTGCGGCATGTGGGATCTTCCCGGACCAGGGCTCAAACCCGTGTCCCCTGCATTGGCAGGTGGATTCCTAACCACTGCGCCACCAGGGAAGCCTCTAATTTTAAAAAAATCTTATTTATTTTTGGCTGTGTTTTGGGTCTTTATTGCTGCACATGGGCTTTCTCTAGTCGCGGTGAGCGGGGGCTGCTCTTCGTTGCGGCGCGAGGGCTTCTCATTGTGGCTTCTCTTGTTGCGGAGCACAGGCATGCAGGCTGCGGTAGTTGTGGCGCGCAGGCTCAGTAGTTGTGGTTTGCGGGCTCTAGAGTGCAGGCTCAGTAGTTGTGGCGCACGGGCTTAGTTGCTCCGCGGCATGTGGGATCTTCCCGGACCAGGGCTCGAACCCGTGTCCCCTGCATTGGCAGGCGGATTCTTAAGCACTGTGCCACCAGGGAAGCCCACCGGGTCCTCACTTGAGGCAGGCGTCTCACAGACCTAGAGATGTGGGGAGACTTGATTTTATGAGGAGGAGCTGGGTCTTCCGCTCACATCCCGGGCTCTCCTCGGGGGCGCTGCCACTCCAGGAGTTGCTGCTGAAGGCTGGGTGGTGACGGAGACAGAGGGGAGCCGACGTGCGCCCCACCTCTGCCCCCCCGCCCCCTGCTCCTCTGCTGTTAGTTATTGTGTGGCCATCGGGGTGAGGAGGCCAGGGGCGGGGTCGGGGGGGGGGTGGGTCCCCGAGTGACGTTTTGCCCTTTCCCTGCGGCCCGCAGACCGATGAGGTCTGCTCCTCTGCTGTTAGTTATTGTGTGGCCATCGGGGTGAGGAGGCCAGGGGCGGGGTCGGGGGGGGGGGATGGCTCCTCGAGTGACGTTTAGCCTTCTCCCTGCGGCCCGCAGACCGATGAGGTCTCGGGTGCGACGTAAACCTGCTTGCTAAACTGTCACAGCAAGAGGGACCGTCAGAACCGTCCAGAGTGGTCATGCCGGCTGTTCCTGCCACTCCCTAGACCCTGTCCCTGTGAGGCCTGTGGACACGGCTTGGTACTGGGGGAGCCCACCTGGTGAGGAGTTGGGGGCCCCAGCCCCACAAACACTTCCCTCCCTGGGCCTCGACCCAAAACAATCCGTTACGTGCTTAAGCTGTGCTCAAGCCACAGAGCCTTTTCACGGTCAATGTCATTAGCCAGACAATCTTAGCAGGACCGCGAGTGTGGCTGCTCTGGTTGAAACTGGCCAGAGAGCCCGTTTGAAAGGGGCTGGGTCTGGAAGACCTCCTTAGTGTCCTCATCCAACCAGTGTTCGTGGGCTCCTGCCCCCATCAGCCCTCCCGTAGATTCTCGCGAGAGACACAGCTGTCTTCCTGAGCCCCTCTCTGCTCTTCCTCTCCTGGTGTGGCCGTCCCCACGCGTGTTCATTGCCTGTGTTTCTCTACGTGGAAAACGACTGTTTAGCCCTTATTACTTTCCTCACGCCAGGCACTTGACGTGGATTCTTATATTCCATTGGTGCTTCGTTGTTTACTGAGCTACCAGGAAGGAGAAAATGCTCCCACATAAACCGGGTGCCCCTCCCCAGGTGAGAGGGGTTGATTCATGAGAGTCAGTGACGCCTTTCATCCAACGAGACACATGTGAACGGCAGTCAGTGTGGCTTCTCCCCGTTCACAGGCCTTGAAGAGGCTCTGCGGTGTGGCGGGGACTCACGGAAGGCTACACAGCCGGTGGTTCTGGGTTTGCTGGCCCCAGCGGTTCTGATTCAGTGGGTGTGGGGTAGGTGCTAAGGTCTGTAGTTTAAAAGCCCCTTCTCAGGGAATCCCGTGGGAAGGCCCCAGGACCATGGCGTGGGCCAGCACAATGGGTGCCTCTTGGGAAGGGAAGCTCAGAGCACCGGCTCTTTAGGGTGGTGGGGAGTCATCCCCGCTGCTCCTCTGAGTGCTCGAGGTGGGACACCCTGCTTGTGACAGCACTTGGTCCCCTGGGACTGTGCAGGCCTCAGGTATAAAGCCCCCTGCGTCACCTTAAACTCATGGGAGTTTGTCTCCAGCAACAAGAAGTCCAGAGCTTGTGAACATTGTCGTCCGGGGCCAGGCACCTCCTGTCGCATTCCCTCCTGCTTTAGTTTGTGGCCTTGTCTTCGTGGTGGCAGAACGGCTGCTGCACCTCCAGCCAGCAAGACGAGGATGGCCAAGCCCACCCTGGGGAGGATTCCCATTTGGCTGGAGGGGAGGCAGACTTCCACCTTATCTTTCTGGCCGGAATGCTCTGGCATAGCCACCCCAGCTGCAAGAGAGGCTGGTTCAATGAGACCTTGACCGACAAAATGCTGGTTGATTTGGAAGGGCGGGTGGGAGGATAGCTCTGGGTGTGCATTGAGCAGGGCCTGTGCTGCACGGCGCTAGCATCAAGTGGGAGCCATGGGTGGAAGTTTCTGAGGTCGGGATTGGAGGAGGCCTGGGAGCATGCGGAATGCTTCCCCTTGCGTTTTGGTAGAGCCACTAACTGATCCTTCCACACGCTTGGGGGTAATTGTTGCTAAACTATGAATGCATATGATTAGTTTAGCTTGGGTTGGGCTTTTTCAATTTGTGGGAATTCTAAAATCTTTTCATTTAGAGTTCAAAGTAGCCATGCTACCTTATGGGTTTACAAGGTACCATCATCTAGTGAATCGAACAGGCTGAGGTCAGGTGCCAGTTCTGCCACCAAGTGTGTGTGTGGCCCCACGGCAGCTCAACCCTTCGGCCTTGGTCTTATTTTTACATGGGCAGGGGCTGCATTTGCCCTTTCCAGTCTCCATGCTTTGTGGTTCAGTGTCTTCCTACTCCGGAGGCTCACTTTCCGGCGCTGCACCCTCCCCTGCAGTAGTGACAGCAGCGTGGCGAGCTGTCCCATGGCCCTCAACGCAGCAGGACTCGGGGCGCCGTCCTGAACCCTCACTTCAGAGGCTTGAAACCTGTCACGTGCCTGCGGGGCTGTGGGCGGTGGCTCCTCCGAGAATTCCTCATTCGTCTGCACTTACTTGGCTTCCAGTCTGGAGGGCCCAGGGGCTGGGGAGAGCTCTAAAGAGACACATCTGTCCCACCGCTCACCCGACCCAAACCAGTAGTACCTCCAGGGCAGCGCGGGGGAGAGCTGCGCTGTCTCTTCATCTTGGCCAGTCAGCTCTCTTGAAACAGGTAGCTGGAAACTGCCCACAGCGTCCCCAGTGGTGCCTCTGCCTGCCTGGGGCCATTCCTGCCTTGGTGGCTCCCAGCCCGAGGAGCCCAGCGTGGAGCTACACTAGCACTGAGGGGGCTGCGAGCTTGAGCCCCGTCTGCTGGCCAGGCTGGGGAACCGTGGGCAAGGCGGACAGCCCCGGTGTGCTGTCGTCCCTTTTCCAGGCAAACAGAGACTTCTGTAGCAGAGGAACTCCAGGGGGTGTTTTGAGAAATAGCCTCCCTGCGGAAGTAACCCCAACTCCACCGCCTCTGCTGGCTCTTTGTTCATGTACAGAGTGCGAGCCGCGTGTGGATGGGTGATGTATAAAATCGGTCCTGTTACTTTCCACAGTCTGTCTCTCTCTCCCCTCTGGTGGAAGCCAGTGAAAACCGCCTGGGAATCTCACTGGAAATCCTACCCTCCGTAGAGCCTTCCCACCCCTCCCAACCCGTCCACAGGGTGCAGATGGTGTCCTGATGGGCAGAACTGGTCGGAGCCTCAATCAGAGGGAGAGAGTTACCAAGCATCAGGCAGAGGGGATGAAGCTGTTGGGCAGAGAAGAAAAGAGTGACCCAACTAACTTCTCAGCCACTTAGTCCAAATAATAATTCAGAGAAAGTGTGTGCTTTATCCATCTCTCTTTCAAACCAAACCGGAAACGCATAGTTCTAATTCAAAAACAATAAACAAATTATTTTTGTAATCAGCTAAATAATAACGGGGGTAGTTTTCAGAAATCTGAACATAATTAGTTCATTTGAGAGAGAACTCCCCCAAAGTTTCCTTGGATCATAACCCATCAAACAGACTCCTCAAATTTTGTTGCCAAGATGGGTAGAAGAGGTCAGGAGTAGGGAAGCGGGTGGCAGGAGGGGTCACACCGTCCCTGTCTGCTGCTGCTGACGGCCGTGCACCTTGTCTGTTCAGGTCGGAGCTGGGGACCTGGACGGCTTCCAGGCGGACACAGAGGAGGAGGAGGAGGAGGAAGGCGACTGTGGGATCATGGACATCTCGGATGTTGGGGGTGAGAAGGGTCCCAAACCTCCTCTTTTCCTTCAGGCTGGCAGGAAAGGGAAGAACGGTTATGGTCACTTTTCCCCTCGCCTCTTGTGACTAACGGGGACTGAGTGAGGAGGCCCCGGAAGGCACTGGGCGGGCCGGTCTGATGGTGGTGCGGGCAGTAGGCTCCAGCCCAGGCCCTGGGCTGCCTGCCCTGGTCTGAAAGCTGCATTTAGGAAACCAGAGACCTGAAGATTGGTGGTGATGAGCCGTGTCAGGGAGGGAGGGTCCGGGGTGGGGCGCCGGCACTGGTGAGGGGCAGCCTCTGAACCAAGCTTCCCAGGGGCAGTGAGCCCCAGGCCGGCCATCCTCGGCAGCATGAGCTCCAGCAAGCCACTGGGCCTTGCTGCCCACTTTCCTCATCTTTGCCACGGGCTTCCCCCGCCCTGGAGGATCAAGGGTAAGGCCGCTGGAAAGTGCCACGGAAGCACACGGGCTCGAGGTGGACGCAGCCGAAGCTCTAGCGAGCGGGCAGCCTGCCCGGCCCCACGGCGGACACGGCGGCTGAAGCCCCTCCCTCTCTTGCTTTGCAGACATCCAGGCCCCCTGTGGAACCACTCCTGGAGCTGGGGGGTCTGTGGGAATGGACACCAGTGAGAGCCTCGTGGCCTCCAGCTCGCTCGGCCCCTCCTGAGCACCCGGAGTGGCCCGTGTGCGTACGTAGAATGGTTAGGGTATTTTCAATGCCTCTCAGATACTTGAAAGTCCCGATTCCTGTGTAAAGAGCACTTTGTCCTGCTTTGCAGACCTCCCTGGAAGTTTGGAAAGTTTTATATAGGATGCTTGATTAGTTCTTTTTGATATTTGTAAAAATTTCCCCCCCAAAGCTGCATATTATTCTGTTCCCTTGATAAAGCATTATTGTGATGTGATGACCTGCACGGGGAAAGCCTGGTCGTGCTCTCCGGACCCCTGGCAGGCACTGTGATGAGATGTTTGTAAATGAATTGAAGCCCCTCGGGTGCGGCGTGGCACCCGGACCTGACATGAATGTGTATAAACCGTTGTCTAGCCTGACCTAGCGTGTCTGTCGTCTTTTCAAACACGTCACTTCTGTGAGCGGTGCGTCCATTGCCCTGGGCCCGAGCCCGGCGCCCTGTGCCGTCGGGTGTCCGCTCCCTGCCCCGCTGCCCCCTCCCCGCCACGCGTAGACCTGTGGCATGTGTATAAAGCTTTACGCTTTGCAAAAGTGCCGTCCCACCTCTTTGTTGTGAGATCCTCAACCTCCCCACTGACCTAGTTCAAGGTGAGGGCTTCTCGGCAGGTGGCTTACGCCGGTTAATCCCTCCTGCCCCTCGGGTAGGCGAGCAGAGGTATTCCCAACCTCCAGGAGCTGAATCCTGGCTTCCAGAACCGACCTCTGGGTCAGGCCACCCCTCGGGAGTGTTGAAGCTTGAGCGGCGTGGAGCCAGCCACGGCACCTGCTGAGCCCTGGCCTCCGAGGCCCTGGAGCAGCCCTCGGACGGGGCTGTGATAGGCCCCGCAGAGGCGTCCGAGCATGCGCTGAGGGCCTGGGGCAGCTGAGATTTTGGCAGAATTCACAGACTCCGTCGGAACCGGGCTCCCGTCTGCCGGCCCCTCACATCATGCTGTCTTTGCTGCCGCTGTTCCCGAGACAGAAGAGCCGGCTGGCATCTCATTGTGAAGAATGGTTCAGTGTTGACTGTGGATGCACCCGAGACAGGGCGACACGACCCCAGCCCCGGGGAGCTCGCCATGTGGTGGCCAGGTCCCTGCCGGGCCTGCTTCTCCTGGCAGCACCCCAATCCTCCTGGAGGGGTCCCATTCCTCTCCAGCTCCGCACGGGTGGGGCTGACAAGCACCCCGGTTGTGGGGTGAGGACCCTGGCCCCATCCAGGACGAGCTGCTGCAGGTGGGGTGCAGCTGAGTGCCGGCACAGGGACAGGACGCAGGTGTGACTCCACCTGTGATGTGACTACCTGCAGCGGTCACGTCGCCTTAAACCGTTTTAGTTGCCACCTGACAATTTGCAGTCGACTCCTAGTGGGAGTTGAGAGCAGGATGTGAGCGCAGGGCTATCAAGCCGAGGCAGTGCTGGGTTCCGGAGATGAGGCGGCAAAGGAGGATGGGCCCAGGTCCTGCCCACACGTGAGAACAGAGCTGCTGGTGGCCCAGGTGGGAGGCAGAGCGCGTGTGGCTGACAGGGTTACCAGGGAATTTTGTTTTAATCACATTTGGGGCCTGGATGCTTTAATCACAGTGGCCAGAGAACCAGCCACCACTGGCCTCCGTGAAGGCAAGGATCCAGTAGGGGCCACAGCCTGGGGCCAGGCTGCGGGTGAGAGGGAGGGGACAATCCAGATGAGTGGTCAGGAGCGGGGGCTCAGGTGTCTCCCGGCAGAGGTGTGACCGGGGGCGAGTGCCCACACCCTCCAGGCCTTGGTCCCCCTGTCTGCGTTGGCTTCCCCACGGCTGCCGCAACAAACCGCCAGACTTGTTCTGCTGGCAGTTCTGGGGGGCGGAAGTCCGACAAGGGCCTCACTGGCTCAGAATCAGGTGTCAGCAGGGCTGGTTCCCACTGGAAGCTCTGGGGGGAATCTGTTTCTGTCCCTCTTCCAGCTGTTGGAGGCCAACCCGAATCCTTGGCACGTGGCCCCTTCCTCCACATCTCCCCATCCCTTCTGTTTTCCTCCATGCATTAGAACTCACCAGGTTAACCCAGGGCCACCTCCCATCTCATTCTCAATCACAGGCCAAGTCCCTGTGTCACATAAAGTAACGCATTCACAGGTTCCAGGGAGGAGGATGTGGACATCTGGGGGAGCTTGCCCTGCGGGGCCAGCAAGGCTCCGGGGCCCTGGGAAGCGCTCAGCAGGGCTGGCTCATCAGGCCGGTGGGGACAACAATTGGGAAGGTGCAGGAAGTGAAGAGCTCGCCTTGGACGTGAGGGGCTCCTGGGTGCCCGGGTGGCCGCGGGGTGTCCGCCTGGCCCCACTTCACCGGAAGCCACGGCCGGGCCTCACCTGCTGGCGGCACTGCAGAGCTGCCACCCTGTGCCGCCTCCCGCGGCTTCAACTCACCACCGGGAAACTAGTCAAACACCCTATTTATTCAGGTTTAGAATTTTACACACCGTGTCCTGGCAGGCCCAGTGTCTCGTTCTTGTGCCAGTCACCTCAGGGCTAGCCGCAGCCACCAGGGCCACAGCACACGGGGACTGGGCCCGGGCTTCTCTAAGCAGGCTACTTAGTGGCTGCCCCATCCAGGTGGCAGTCTCGGCACACGTCCACCACAGGCATGGGGAGGGGCCCACCAGCACCCCTCCCCATGCCTGTGGTGCCCGTGGGCAGGAGGGGAGGTTCCGGAGGAGGCTGGGAGGCCCCGGAGTGGTGGGGGGACCGGGGATGAGGGGAATGTGGAGGAAGCAGGGAGAGAGCTTGAGGCAGACCCACAGGGGCTGAAGCCAACCCTGCTTTTATTTCATTAGAGCTTCTTGATGGACGACAGGAGCTCGGGTTTCAGGACAGATGAGTCTGGCTGGGTCCCCGCAGCCCTGATGTCCGCTAGCACGGCTGCATCCCACGAGAAGGTCAGGAGGGCCGAGGGCACCTGCAGTGGGGTAAGAAGCCTCAGCCTCGCTCTGGCCTTTACGTGACAGAGCTCCCGCTTCACGTTCCAATCTTCCTGCTGGAGCCGGGGCTGCTCCCCGCCGCTGACGGCACACCCATGCACTCAGTCCATTCTCATAACAGGGGCTCCTCTGATGATGACCCGGGCTCGGGGACGCCCCCTGGCCTGGCTGAAGCCAACCCAGCATCGGGCAGCAGTCAGGACTTCCTGTCCAGGCCTCCCTGAATCAGGGTCTGACAGCCCTCCAGCCCCGTCCTGCACCCTCCCCAGTAATTCCTTGCGTCTTGAACGCCACCTTGGCTCTGCGCCGCAGAGGACTCTAACACACTGGGCACGTTCCCATTTCGTAGACACACAGAAGTTACTCAAGATCACGTGGCAAGGAAGTGGAAAGGTGGGACTCACACCCAGGGAGCCTGGCCCCAGGACCCCTTCCCCTAATGCCACCCCCAACCAAAGATCATCCCCCTCCTCGGGGGTTTGTGCCGATTCAACAAGAACCCAGAGAACCCGGATCCGCTGTGCGGGGAGCCCGTCACTCACCAGCCCGCACTCATTGAAGGCCAGGTTCTCGTCCTCCGACAACTTCTGCCCTCCCAAGGCCAGCAGCTCAAAAGGCAGCCAGTCGATCTGCAAGGCCTCCCGGACAAACGCGTACAGTGCTGCCACCCGCTCCCGGGCGTAGAAGGTCCCTGGCGGGGGTACAAGAGTGGCGCTGGAGCTCGTGGGAGCCCCCCTGAGCCCACCCAGCCCCCCTGAGCCCTCGGCCTCCTCCCCCAGGACGAGCTCAGACCAGAGCAGCCTGCTCCTGCCGGCGCACAGCAGACCCGAGGCAGCATCGCCAGCACCCAGCACGCACCCTGGAGGAGGCAGCCGTCGGGGAAGCGCACGCGCAGCAGCGTGTACGTGTACTTGCGCATCTCCCGCTGCTCCTCCCGCTCGCGCATGGCCTTGGTCCGCAGCACGCTCAGCCGCTCCACGGCCTCTGACCGCAGCCGCTGCTCTCGCTTGAGCTCCTCCGCCGTGAGGCTGAAGAAGTCCGCAGGCAGGTCGAACTGGGAGGCCAGCGGCGAGGGCCGGAAGACCCGGCGCTGGCGGGCCAGTGTGGCCCGCACAGGCTCGGCGTGCAGCAGCTGCTCCTTGTGCTGCTCCAGGCTCTGGGGCTGCGCCAGGGCGGCCTCGCTCAGCACGTAGAACTCCTCAGGGCCCTCTGGGACACGTGGGCGTGTCACTCTGCCGGGGCAGGGAGACCCCCGAACCGGGCCCCTCCCACCCCTGCCCCTGGGCTCAGCCACGGCCCTTCTCTTTTTCTCTTACCCTGGTCGGGGATCGGAAGCAGCACCTTCTGGAAGCCGATGGCCTCAAAAAACTCGTGGGTCCCTTCCAGGCAGTTAATGCGCTCCTGAGAGCGGAGCCAGAGGTCATGCGGGACCCTTGGGGCCTCCTCGTGCCCCACCTGCCTCACTGCCCACCCCGCCCTTCTGGCCCAGAGTCCCCAGTCTCAGAGCGGCCGCTGCCCCGGGACAGGATGAACCCCCAAAGCTGTCTGCAGGGGTGAGCTCACAGACGGCCTGGGATCGCAAAGGTCAGCACCAGGGTGAAGGAGGCTGAAGAGCCAAAGGACAGTGGAGGCTGGGAGTCCCCAGAAGCGGGGGAGGCGGGCTCTGGGATGCTGGATGTGGGTGGGGACCCTCAGGAGAGAGCGGGGCCCCGCCAGCTGCACGGGTACCACGGGCCAGAGTGCTAGGACCCTGCGATTTCTCCACAGAAACCAGAAGTCTGTGTTTGCGTGAAAAATCTCCCCAGTGCCGACGTGTTCCCAGCTAATTCAAAGAAAAGTCAAGTCACGCCGTGGGTTGGTGGCGAGAGCAGACAGTGTACGCGGACTGTGCTCGTCCTGCGCTCACAAAGCCCTCCCTCCCCGCCTGGCACCTTCTGCCCACCTCAACTCCCAAGCCCTGCAGGGGCCCTTCTGCAGCCGGCTCTGGCCACCACTGCCAGCCTGGGTCCTGGATGGCCTCACAGGCCCGGCCACGCCAGCCACACCAGGCTAAGTCACTCTGGTGGCAAGCCCTCACCTGGAACACCTTGTTCTGAAGCTTGATCTTCCGGTACTTCTCCTCCTCGGGATGCAGGTGGATGTTGTCCAGGTACCTGGGGCGGACAGGGGAGAGCAGCTCAGAGCCACACCGGCTCGTGCTCAGAGTGACCCCCGGGAAGGCTGCCGTCACACCCTGTACACCCCATAGAGCCCAACCCCTGGTGCCCCCGACACTGGGCCTCCTCCTCGGTCCTGCCCCCCCTGAGGGCACCAAGGAGCCACCATGGTGGGGGTGGAGCAGGCAGAGCCAGAGCTGATGGGTCTCCAGAGCCGGCTTGGGGGTTGCTGAGCAACACAGACTTCTGGCCCCGCCCCCGACCCGCTCCCATAAGAGGAGTTGGAGGCGGGGGAGACCCTGCCTGCTTCACATTCTTCTGATGATCCCAAAGGGAAGCCAGGGTTGGGAACCCCCAATTCAGTAAACCTCTTCGCTCTAAAGACTGGTAAACTGAGGCCCAGAGAGGCCAAGCCCCTTCCCCGAGGGCGAGGGGGAGTGAAGGGTGGGGCCTGGCCTCACTCCCAGGGCTGTGCTCCCTCTGGGGCCCCTCAGCCAATCGCGATGGAGGCCCAGGAGCTGGCACCCCGGTGGGAGGGGGCCACCCACTCACCTGGCGATGGTGTCCACGCCCAGCTTCACCCGGTCCCGGTCCTTGTTGAACGTGTGGATCTTCATGATGGAGGCGGCCACTGGGTCGGTGGAAAAGTGCTGGGAGGAGGGAGGAAAGCTGAGTCAGAAAGTGTCCACCTCAGGGCCTGGAGGCGATGCCAGCCAAGCAGCCAGGTCTCAGCACTCAGGTGACAGCAGTGACACTGGTGACAACAGTTAAGAACTGTCTCACAGCAGGCCCTAGCGTGGGACGGAAACAAACTCAACAGCAGAAAAAGGAGAAGGAAAGCCCTTTTGATGACGCCAGCCTGGGGCCTCAGCCCCGCCCTCACGTCTAGGGAAAAGGGGGCGATGGCAGCCCGGGTTACACCACCCCTCGGGTCGGCGTGACACGGACCTTTGCCTACCGCTCTGGCTTTGGCGCCCAACGCCAGCACTGAGCGCCACCAAGGGCGCAGCAGCTGAGTGCCCGGGACCCGCCGGCCACCGCGGACCTGCCGTCCCTCCTCATCCCCCATCCCTACGAGGGACGTTCTAGAAATAGACGGAGGCGGCAGAGACAGGACGCAAAAGAGGTCTGTGACCTGCGGCTGCCTGGTCACTCCTGGGGGAGGCAAGATAGTGGAGACATCACTGACCGGTCCCCATGCCTCGGGGGCTCCACCTGCTTCCCTGGGGAGAGGAGGAGCTGCAGATGGAGAGGTCGCAGGGCCCACAGTTGATCCCTCGACCGGCCCAGCCTCTGGGCACCCCCGGGGGCCCTGCGAACAGCACCCCAGTGAGGAGAGGCTGAGAATGGATAAGTAAGGCGAGGGGCAAGACTGGGCAGCAGATCTGCTGACGCTCTGGGCAGCCACTGGACACGGCCACACCGTGTGGTCTTGTTTCTCTGCAGCCCCAGAAAGTCACTAGTTACGTGGCGAGTGGGGCTGGCACCTGCGTCAGCCCCAAAGTCATTTGCTCTGCCTGGATAATGGTGGGGGTGGGGCCTCCCTGGTGGTCCAGTGGTTAAGACTGCGCTTCCACTGCAGGGGCCACGGGTTCGATCCCTGGTTGGGGAAGTTCCGCATGCCGCAAGGTGTGGCCAAAAAAAAAAAAAAAATGGTGGGGGTGAACAGCTGGGTCACCAGAGGTGATGAATCAAGAGCACAGACGACCTGGCCCACTCAGATCTACCCCTGGGCAGCCCCGCAGAAGTCCAGCCACAGCTCCTGGAAGGCAGCTGTGGGGCTTCCACCCTGCCCCAGCTACCTTCCCTCAGCTACACTGGGATGAGCCTTCAGCAGCCACTGCTGTGTCACTTAGTTGTCTGATCTGAACTGGGCCAGCTCTCCTGGGAACTTCAAATTGGGACCCAGCCCAGTCTGCCAGTAAGTTGCCAGGGTAGGACAAAAAGACGTGGAAGGGCAGAGAAATCGGGTCTGCAGAGAAGCAGCAGTAAGATGGGGGGGCGTCCTCAGGACACAGCTGAGCCAGGCTGACCGCCCCCTACTCCAGCCTCCTCAGGACAAGCACACCCACCCACCCAGGGAAGAGCTGCAGCTCCAAATGCTGTTCTCAGATATTTCCAGGCAGCCTGCAGCCTCGTTTAAATTAGGACCAGGGAGCACGAATGGACAAGGGGACAAAGGAACAGACACATCCAGAAAGGAACCGAATCCATGTAGGGATTTACTTTGTGATAACGGCAGATTTCACGGTGGCCAAAAGACAGGTGTTTCAATAAATGAGGATTGGGGAAAACTGGATAACTATCCGGGAAAAAAAAAAAGAAATAACACTAGCTCCATGCGTCCTATTCCACACAGGTATAATTCTAGTGGGATCAAAGCTTTAAACATTAAACAAAGCAAACAACAAAAGACAAAACAGAAAAGCACTAGAAAAACCATGGAAGAGTTGTTTTAATCCTGAAGTGGGGAAGGCCTTCCTAAGTAGGTCACAAAACCCAGAAGCCATAAAATAAGACCGACACATTGAATTACATAGAGATTAAAAATTTCTACATGGCCATATGACCATAAGCCAACTCTAAAAGTAAACAACTGGAGAAAAATATTCATAACTCAGATCATAGGCAAAAGGCTAGTTTTTCCTAATATGTAAAGAGTGCCTATAAATCAATAAGAAAAAAAAACCCACCACCCAACACAAAAATGGGCAAAGGATGCATTCTCATATGAAAACACAGCCAACCTAAGCCAAAAAAAGGAAATGCAAACTAAAACTATGCTGAGATATTATTTTTACCAATCAGTTTGGGTAAAGACAAAAAATGTTTGGTAACCCACAGTGACAACGGGGGATAGGGAAATGGGTATTTTCTCACATACTGCTGGGTGAGTGTGAAACAGGACAACCCACATGGAGGTTCATCTGGTGACAACTATCCAAAGCCCTACACGCTGTCCTCTGTCCCAGCAACTCTGCTTCTGGAATGGAGCCTACAGCTCAAACTGATGTACAGACAAGGTTTTCATCATAAATATCGTCCTCACTAGCAAAAGACTGGAAACTTCCTACGTGCTTATCAACACGGGGTTGGTTAAAGAGTCAGGAAACAGTTTGCCGTGAGTCATCACGCAGTCACTGTGGAGAATGCAGGCTTTCGAACTGCTCAGAAAAAAAGAGAGAGGCGTGACAGAGCCAATGGGGTAAAAATGTTAGCAACTGGCAAATGTGAGTAAGATGGGCAGAATGACATACATATTTGTGACCTGATCCCTGGAACCTGGGAGTATGTTAAGTTATGGGTCAGGGGGTGTGGAGGTGACAGATGGAGTTAAGGCTGCTGATCAGTGGACCTTAAAATAGGGAGATTAGCTTGGATTAGCCAGGTGAGCCCAGTGGAATCACAAGGGCCCTTAAAAGGGGGAAGAGAGAGAGAGAGAGAGAGAAGCAGAGAGATGGCAGCTGGGAAAGACCTGGCCCGGCACCGCTGGCTGTGAAGACGGAGAAGGAGCCATGGAGTACAAACAGCCTGACTCCCCCTAGGGCTCCCAGAAGGCACACTGCCCTGTGGCCACCTTGACTGTGGCCCCGTGAGACCCAAGTCCCACTTCTAATTTCCAGAATTACAAGAGGCATGCTGTCTGGAGGCACCAAGTTCGTAGTTATCTGTCAGAACAGTAATAGGACGCTCCCACCCTGAGTAAAGGATGTTCACATGTTCTTTTTGTTCTCCTTGCGATTTTTCTTTAGGTTTGAAATTATTTCCAAATACAGAGTTTTAAGGGGAAAAAAATGTGGAAGTCCTTTCTGTACTGATATAATACCTAGCAGTTTCCACGTCAGGCGTGAACAGTACATTACCTTTTACGTAAAACAAACACACAGCACGTGTGGCAGATATAGATGCATCGGTAGTTTGTACATATTTGGAGCATCTCTGAAAAGAGGCCTAGACTACTTACAGCTGCTGCCTCAGGGAGAATGGCCGCAGGTGGGTGGGAGGCGGCTTTCCCCGCCTACCCTTCTGTATCTTGAATTCTGTCCCTCAGGTAAGTATTCCCTCTTTAGAGAGGTTAGAACAGAACCACAGCTTATGCTCTGTGCCACCTGGGCTCCTGGGGGGCGGCTCCAGCACCGGGGCCGGCACTCACCGAGAGAATGGCCTCTCTGATGCAGGCGTCCCGCTGCTCCTTCCTCAGGATGGCCCCTGTGAGCGGGCAGGTGAAGTACACTCCGGGCACTGCCAGGTGGGTTGAGCCCTCCCCTTTGGGCTTGGGCACCTGGGAGGATGGGTGAGGGTGTCTGAGCCTAGACTGTGGACAGAGGCCACCCCGAGCTGCCCGAGTGCCACAGTCCTGAAAGCGTGGCCCTGGGAGCCAGACATCCTGGTCCCAATGCTGTCCCCTCTGCCTATTAGCCATGGGACACCATGGCCCAGTGGCCAAGCCCCACTGAGCCTGTCTTCTGCTCTGTAAGTTGTCCTCGAGGGACCACCTCAGAATTCAACAAGGTAAGGAACGGAAAGCGTGAAGCAGCTCCGGACACGGTGTAAGTGCTGAATTGATCGTTCCTGCTCTTCCCGCCCCCCTACCTGGTGAGGAAGGGGCTTTGGTGGGAGAGTTAGGAGTCACGGTGCCCTGGACGAGTCCCAGCCTTGCTCTGGGCCTCAATTCCTAGGTAATATCCAGGGTCCCTTCCATTCTGAAATTCAGTGAGGCCTCACAGGTGGTGCTGCTCAGAACACCCTTTCTGCCAAGTTCTGCTTTGAGGCCTGCCTCCTCCAGGAAGGCCTCCCTGACTACACCAGTCTCCGTGGTGCCCTCCTGTATCCGAGGAAGGCAGCAGAGGGCAGTGCTAAGGCTAAGGGCTTTGGACTCAGACAGACTGGGGTTCCAGTCCTGCCCCTGCTGGTTTCGAGGTGCATGACCAAGGGCACCAGGCCTCACCTCTCTGAACCTGTTTTCTCTTCTGAAAAGTGGGATCTGTAACAGCACCTACCCTCATGGGGTTACAGGGGAGGGAGGGGACTTAACGGAGGTGCAGTCCCTCCCCCAGGGCCTGGGCCCGGTGTCATTAGGTGCCAAGCACGCAGGTCACAGATGACACCGCCCTCAACCACGGGGATCCCCAGTATCCTGAGGCCAGAGATGACCTGGATCCACCCCGATGTCCCTTCTGCATCTCCCCACCCTCTCCAGCACCAGATGCTTACCGCCCAGGGCTGGGCACCAATCAGACCAAACACAGAAGAGAGCCCAAGAGGGCGCTCTAAGGGCTCCCAGCTCCCCCGCCCGCCCCAGGCCACCCCTTGGGTGTCGTGCTGCCATCGTGACGCTTTTACCGTGTTGGTCCCTGGGGCCTCCGGGCTCCTGCTGACAGTCGCTTCAGCTTGAAGTTCCTTTCTCACTGGGGGGAAGAGGCAGGCACGGGTCAGCGTGTGAGCCAGGCACACCATTCCCGGCATGGGCCCTCGTGTGGGTCACATTCTAGTCCTTCCAGCTCGAGGTCCTCCCAGCGCGCCCACCTCCCCATGCCCCCAGGCTGCGCCAGGCCACGTGCTCCTCCTCCTCTGAGTCCCAGCCCTCCCCTCCGCAACCTCCCTGACGTCCGTGCCGCCCAGACCACAGCAGACCCCTTGGCCTTTCCACCAGCATGGCCCCTTTGTGGACTGGCTCACAGCTGTGATTTAAACCCTCCTCCCACCCCGAATCGCTGGCTATGAAATTACTTTCAGCCAGAGCCAAGCACAGGACCTGGAACGCATGAAAAGTCAAGGATCAGCCTCGAGGACAGAGGGGCAGAGGCCCGCTCCACAGCCCCCCGTCCCCACCCCCGTGGCCCAAGGACGGCCGAGGCTCACCCTGGCTCCGGATGGACTCCTGTGACGTGGGGCCCCGCGCCCTGGGCTGCTTCTGCTCGAGCCGGGCCAGGGCCGCCGCGGCCGCCATCTGCGCCTCATCGGTGGGTCCCTGGCGGGGCTGCCGGAGCACCGGCTTGCTGGGCTTTTCTTTGGGGGCCTTCTCCCTAAGGAGACGCGGAGGGACCGTGAGGTGACGTGGGGGCAGACAGAAGAGCTTTTGTCCCTCTCTCACTTCTGCTCCTGCCCCAGCAGACAGACATGGGCCTCTGCCCCAGGGGCCACCACGGCCACCACACGGGTCTAACGCAGACGGAGGAGCCTCGGGAGGCAGACAGTGACTCTGCTCCCCGCCCTGCCCGCCACCTTGGACAAATCCTGCACCGGCCTGGGCCTCGGAGTCATCACCTGTCAGGCGAGGTAAGAGCACACCTACCATCCGCAGGGGCTGACGCTCTTCGCCCCCTTCCCTGAGCGAGAGGCTCCGCCCTTACTGTCTACGAGGGTGAGACATGGAGGCTTCATCTACTGAGCACCTACTGTGTGCCAGACAGCGCGCCAGGAGCTAGCTGTCGCTCAGCGCGTCTATTACGCATGGCAACGTGCCTCCCAGCAAGCGCTCCAGACACCCTTTCACAAGCCCCCAGAGGGTCACGGAAGCTCGGGCAGCGGGCCAGACCGCACGCAGGCCCTGCGTGGAGTGTGTTACAAGGATCTGGTTTAGGGACCTCCCTGGCGGTCCCGTGGTTAGGACTCGGTGCTCTCACTGCCGTGGGCTAGGGTTTGATCCCTGGTCAGGGAACTAAGATCTGGCATGATGCGCAGCATGGCCAAAAAAACCCCAAACAAACAAAGATCTGGTTTAATCTCCCCTCCACCCTGGGAAGTAGGCAGGGTGATCATCCCACGGGATGGGCAGCTTCCTAACCCAACCTAGCTCGAGAACGACCTGGCCTTGACGTTCCAGCAGAGATGACCTTCTTCCCACCAGGGTCTAACTCACCTGCCTGACCCTCCTCCTTTCTTCAGGACCCTCTCCCGATGCCAGTAGTTGGAATCATCTGCGCTATATCTCTAGAACCTTCTCAGGAACTAAGGCTCTGAGTTCATGGCCCTCATGCTTCCCGCTCTGCTCAGACACCCAGGCAGCCCTCTTTTCTTGTCCCCAGGCCTCTGGGAGCTTTCTGCCCAACCCGGCCCCTCTCTCCAGCCCTCCCAACAGCTGAGAGTTTCAGGTTGAAGAAAAGACAAGTCATGTAGTGCCACCCTAGCCCCATCTTTCCATAAAAATGCCATTTTTCCAAGACCCCTCACTCACCCGCTTCATGGCTCCTCTGGGCAGCCAGAGGGATCCTTCTAAAACCCAGTCACTCCTCTGCACAAAGCCCTCTCATTCCATGCAGGACAGAATCCTGCAGCCTCCTCACCCTACAGGCCCTTCACAACCTGCCCCTTTCCTTTGTTCACTACTATCTAAACTCCCTGCTGTTCTCCACACAGACCCAACCTCCTATCACAGGACCTTTGCACTTTCTGTGCCTTCTGCCTGGAGTGTTCTGCCTGGGAAGGACAGGCACCGCTTCAACTGTGTGTGTGTGTGAGAGAGAGAGACAGAGACAGAGAGACGGGTTGATTCTCACGGCTGAGTCTCACCTCATCCAGCTCTCGCTCAAAAGTCACCTTCTGAGAGAGGCATTCCCAGACCACCTAACAGTCACCCACATGGCTCACTCTCTGGACCCTGTTTATTTTTCTTCAGGGCCGATCTTTCATCGTTTATGTATCGTTCTACTTGTCCACCTCTCCCCACTACAACGTGAGCCCTGAGAGGGCAGGGATTTTCATGCCGTAACAGTGCTGGACACACACCCTCGCACGCACCCTGAGTCTCCAGTCCGGCTCCATGCTCGTCACAAAAGCTTGGATCTCCATGTGACTCCCTTCTCCTGTCCTCCCAGGCCTCCAGTCTGACACAGCCATCAGGCCCGACCTCCCTCCTGTCACACACAGTCCAGCTGCACCAGCCCCCCACCTCCACCCACTACTTGATGAACAAATGAATGGACCCCCTTGTCTGGCCCACGGCTCTCCCTAGGCCCCTCTTAAGCTGCCTTCCTCTCCATGTCACCGCCTCAGGCTCCCAGACCTGCACTTCCCTCCCGTACTCATGGATCTGACCCTCATGGGCCTCCTTTGTCCCACTACTCCTTTGCCCCTCCCAAGAACCCCAGGGGCCCCCAATCCTCGTGACAGAGGCCCTGATGTCCTTGCCACGCACCCACTCTCCCTCACCCACCCCCACTGCCTCATGATGCCCTCACCACCCCTTCCTGCCAGCCTCCCTGCCTCTCCTCCGACCCCCTCCCAGCCCCGACCTCTTCACAATCCCTTCCATTATGCCTCACAGACCCCTCCCCAGGCTGACCTCTTTCTTCAGTCACTCCCCATCCTAAACCCCCTCGGGTCCCCCAGCCCCCTCTGTAGCTCCTGGTAGCAGCCCCAGCCCCTCCTGAATTCCCTCTTCTCATCCCATCTCCCCCAATGGAGCCTCCTCCTCAGCCCACCGGCCCTCAGTCTGGCATCCTCACCTGCTCCAGCTCTTCACTATCCTCTGCACAGCACTGGCCCCTCACGCCTGCCCATGGAGTCTCCAGTGTGGCCCCAGGCCCTTCTCTTCTCCAAGTCCTCCCCAGATAAGTCACAGAGGCCTGGAAATGCAGGCCACCTCCCCTCCCCTCCCAGGTCACCCTCGGGGCCTCCAGGCCACTCAGCCATCACCCACGAGGCCCCCCACCTCCTTCCAGTCGCAGACTCCCCCAGCTCCCCAGCTCCACCCACCTGCCTCCCTTCTCCTCCCAGATCTTCCTCAGCCCCTCGCAGCACCCACCTCCCACCCAGTGCACCCGCACCTCCCAAGTCCCTGACCACCCTTCCAACAACGCCTCAGGCTCCCTGGCCTTCCAGATCCTCAACCCGTCCTCCCTCCTGCTCCAGAACCAAGGCCCAGACCCCTATCGCCACAGAGTCTAAGCCTCACGACTTTTTGCGACCCCAGCTCTACTTGTTTCTCCAGGCTCAGTCCCCAATCTCTGGTCACCTAGATTCCCCCAAACCCTATGCGATGCCTCTTCAGGGCCCCTTTTCCGCATCCCCGGCCTCTCCCTTACCGCCCGCTCTAACCCCCTAGGGTCTCTCCAGGGACCCCACTCACTTTCTGCAGCCCCGCCCCCTCCAGCCTCGCCCCCTCCTGCCCCGCCTCCGGAGGCCTCCTCTCCCCCCTACTCCCACTCCCTCCCTCTTGCCCCGCCCCCCGAGGTTTCTCCCCACGCTTTGACTCTCTGCCGCCCCTACCCGCCTCTCATCTTCCCTGGCCTCCCCGCCCCTCCCCCTCCGCTCATCTCCGCCCCCGGGCCTCAAGCCTCAGCGCCTGTCACGCACCCCACCGACTCTGTGAGCTTCTGACCGGGCCCCGCACTCTTGAACTTGACGTCGGCCTTGATCTCTTGGAAGAATTTCTTCATGGTGGCGGCGGGCCCGGCGGCGGGGGGCCGCGGGGGGAGGGGGGCGCAGGGGCCAGTAAGGGAGGGGCCGGCAGGAGCCAACAACCGGAAAGAAAATACTGGGCCGCCGGAAGTCCCGCCTTCCCAAGGGCAGCCCACGTGACAATCGGTCAGGCGCCGCTTTCTAGGATCTCCGCGCCTTGCTGGCCCAGAGTGAGCGCTCTGCACTGTCGGGCCGCGTCTCGGTGGTTCTCTTGGACTCTGTTGCCAGGGGCAACGAGGGCGCTTCCAGCGGGAGGCTGTGCTTGGGCGCCTTCCACCGCGTTCCCCAAGGAGTGAGTGACAGGAGAGGGAGGGACAGACCTACGACCCCACGGAGAAAGCGCTGGCCTTGTCCGTTTCCCTCCTCAAGAACCATCTCTGGCTCCCCGGCGGTTACGTGATAAAGTCCCAACTCAATGTGGGGGCATTCAAGGTCCCCACAAGCCAACCCGGTGGTCCTCCCTAGTAGTCCCCCACGCACACAGTGTGGGAGAGAATGAAGAGGATGCACAGAGCTGGGGCTTGGGGACCCACCATGGCGGACCCCAAGGGGTTTAAATTAAGGAGATCGGGAGATTATCCTCAGAGCATTGACGGAGTTTAAGGAAGAATGGAAGAGTCTGGTGCCGCCCAAACTTTAACCTTCCTGAATTTCAGTTTCCTATCTATGGAATGGGGATAAGAATAGCACCTGCTGGACTTCCCTGGCAGGCGCAGTGGTTAAGAATCCGCCTGCCAAGGCAGGGGACACGGGTTCCAGCCCTGGTCTGGGAAGATCCCACATGCCGTGGAGCAACTAAGCCCGTGTGCCACAACTACTGAGCCTGCGCTTTAGAGCCCATGAGGCACAACTCCTGAGCCCGCTTGCCACAACTACTGCAGCCTGCATGCCTAGAGCCTGTGCTCTGCAACAAAGAGAAGCCACCACAGTGAGAAGGCCGCACACCGCAACAAAGAGTAGCCCTCGCTTGCCGCAAGTAGAAAAGCCCACACACAGCTACAAAGACCCAATGCAGCCAATAAAGAAAGAAAAAAGAAAAAAAACCAATCCGCCTGCCAATGCAGAGACACAGGTTCGATCCCTGGTCTGGGAAGATCCCACATGCCGCAGAGCAACTAAGCCCATGCACCACAACTACTGAAGCCTGTGCACCTAGAACCCATGCTCTGCAACAGGAGAAGCCACCGCAATGAGAAGCCCGGGCACCACAACGAAGAGTAGCCCCTGCTCGCTGCAACTAGAGAAAGCCCATGTGCAGCAACGAAGACCCAATGCAGCCAAAAAATAAATAAATAAATAAAAATAAAAATAAAAAAATAATGTGAATGCCGGGAGGCGGAGATCACTGGGGTCCAGGTTCAAGGCTGCCCACCACACTGGAGCACTGAGTAAAACTCAATAGATGAGACACTGCTCACTGGTTTACAGTAGGTAGAAAGCGTGCTATGGAAAAACAAGGCAGGGAGGAAGGGCAAAACTCTTAACACTGGTTATTTGGGTTGGGGGGATTACAGAGGATTTTTCTCCTTTTTTCCCCCTAGTTTCCAAGTTTTCTTTAATGGGGTTCTATGACTTATGATAGAAAATAATATTTTAAAATGCAAGACGAATGGGACTCCCTGGCAGTCCAATAATTAAGACTCCGTGCTTCCACTGCAGGGGGCGTGTGTTCTACCCCTGGTCTGGGAACTAAGATCCCACATGCCTTGCAGTGCAGCCAAAAAAAATTTTTAAATAAAATAAGGACTTCCCTGGTAGTCCAGAGGTTAAGACTCCACACTTCCAACGCAGGAGCATGGGTTTGATTCCTCGGCGGGGAAGTTTCGCATTAGTTTCCACTAATAGAAGAAAAAAATAAATAAAACAAAATAAAATATAAGACAGTTGAGGGGCTTCCCTGGTGGCACAGTGGTTAAGAATCTGCCTGCCAGTGCAGGGGACACAGTTTCGAGCCCTGGTCCGGGAAGATCCCGCATGCCGGGGAGCAACTAATCCTGTGCACCACAACTACTGAGCCTGTGCTCTAGAGCCAATGAATCACAACTGCTGAGCCCACGGGCCGCAACTACTAAAGCCTGCACACCTAGAGCCAGTGCTCTAGGCTCAAGAGAAGCCACTGCAATGAGAAGCCCGCACACCGCAAGGATAAGTAGCCCCCGCTCGCCGCAACTAGAGAAAGCCCACATGCAGCAACGAAGACCCAACACAGTCAAAAAAAAAAAAAAAAAAGACAATTGAATTAAGCCTCTAGGTCTAATTTATGGGAATTACAAGGGATGGACAAAGAATAAAACAGCCTCACAAGGGAATTCCCTGGCAGTCCGGTGGTTAGGACTTGGCACTTTCACTGCTGAGGGCCCGGGTTCAATCCCTGGTCGGGGAAATAAGATCCCACAAGCCGAGTGGCATGCCCCGTCCTCCGCCAAAAAAAAAAAAAAAAAAAAAACAGCCTCATGAGGAGATAGACAAATCCAGACTGTGAGACATTCTCCAAGCCGACTGACCTGTTTGCTCTAGAAAGAACATCAACGTTGTGAAAAATAAACAAGATTCTAATTAAAAGGGATTAGAGGAATATAACCTTTACTTGTAGTGCAAGAACGTTGATTTGTTCCCTGTTAAAAAAAAAGAAGCTGCGGGCTTCCCTGGTGGCGCAGTGGTTGAGAGTCTGCCTGCCGATGCAGGGGACATGGGTTCGTGCCCTGGTCCGGGAAGATCCCACATGCCGCGGAGCGGCTGGGCCCGTGAGCCATGGCCGCTGAGCCTGCGCGTCCGGAGCCTGTGCTCCGCAACGGGAGAGGCCACAACGGTGAGAGAACCGCGTACCGCCAAAAAAAAAAAAAAGCTGCAAAAACTTCTTAGAACAATGAGGAAAATTAGAAATGGACTGAATATTAAATAATATCTTGGCATAAATATGAATTTTCTTTGGTGTGATAAAAGTATCGCACTTATGTAATGAAACGTCCCAATTAGGAAATGCTGAAGTATTTAGGGGTGAAGGGTCATGATGGATGTATGAAACTTCCAGATGTTTAAAACCAAGTACGTATATATTCACACACATATATAAAGCACATATGGAAAAATGTTAACAATTGTTGAATATAGGTGTAAGGTTGTGGTGGTTTTAAAATATGTCCATAAAGTCTTTGATGCTCCTGCTTTCCAAAGGTGGAGCCTAATTCCCCTCCCCTTGAATGTGGGCTGGACTTGGTGACTCACTTTTTTTTTTTTTTTTTTTTTTTTTTTTTTTGTGAATGGCAAAGAGGGTTGCTCTTTATTTGACTTTCTTTAAGGTTCCAGTATGCTCAGTAAAGTTTCAGCTCATTCTGGGATGGAAGGAAAGGAACAGTGCCGACTAAATGTAGCATAATGTGACAAATATGACATAATGCTTGTTCAGTGGTATCCTTTGTTTTCATGGTTTGAGATAGAGAAAACTAATTAAGTGGCTGAATTTGGACAGGAATCCAGGTCTCTTAACTCTCCATCATGCAAATAGTCTTTTTTTTTCTCACTATACAATACTATTTGGACAACAGAGAAAAAAGTTTTTTCCTAAGCCACGGAGACTTAAGTTTGGCAGTGCACCGAAATCATGATTTGATGTTCGATCTCAAAGCTGGAAGTAAGTTTTTGTTTTTTGGCTCTTTAATTTTTGAAATGGCAAGTTACCTTTGTAGGTTGGGACAGTATCCAACTTCCCTTTTTTAACTTGTCTCTCCAAAGGCCGAGCTATTCCCACACGCTGCACTTTATAAGAATTAAGATCCCGTTTGTAGGTAATACCAAGATCAATCTCCCCCTGCTTTGGTTTATATTCTTCTGGTGCATGGCGAGGCTGTTTGACTATTTCATAAGGACGATAATCCGACTTAAATGTTATTCCTTCCATTTTACCACGATATGCTCGAAATTCTTGCTTGGGCTTCAGACTCTGAGGTGGAAGAACATTGCCATACATAGGATATTTTTCTAAATATTCAGCCGCAGGTACAAATCTGACACAGACACCAGGTCCTCATGCTCCCGGCTCGCGGGGTCGGCTCCACAGCTCCTCCGCACCCGCAGCTTCTGCAACTCCACCGCGCCGGCCTCAGTCGAGGCAACCGCGGGGGGCCCCCACGCACGCCGCCGGCGGGTCAAAGGTCGTGCGTCCCCAGGTGACTCACTTTTAACACATGGTATTGGGCGGAAGTGATAGCGTGCAGCTTCTAGACTAGATCATAAAAGACATTGCATCTTCCTCCTTGCTCTTGCTTTAGTATGACTCAGTCTGGTGGAAGCCAGCTGCCATGTGGTGAGGATGCCCAAGCAGTGATGTGAAGAGGTCCGTGCGATGAGGAGCTGAGGCCTGCAGCCCATAGCCATGGGAGGGAGCTGACATGGAAGTGGCTCCTCCAGCCCCAGTTGAGCTTTCAGATGATGTAACCTTGGCTGATATCTTGACTGCAGTCTCATAAAAGACCCTGAGCCAGAACCCCCCCAGATCCCTGACCCTCTGAATCTGCATGACATAATAAATGTTTGTTTGTTTGTTTGTTTGTTTTGGCTGCACAGTGTGGCATGTGGGATCTTAGTTCCCCAACCAGGGATCGAACCCGCGCCCCCTGTGTTGGAAGTGCAGAGTCTTAACCACTGGACTGCCAGGGAAGTCCCGAAGGTTTGTTGTTTCAAGCAAATAAATTCTGAGGTAATTTGTTAGGCAGCAATAGCTAACTAATAGAAGAACGTACTGTGTTCATTGTGCTACCCTTTTCATCTATTCTAAATGTTTGAAATATTGAAAATTAAAGTTTAGTACTGTGAAATAAAGGATCATATCCCTTATATTCTCAAATGAAGATAACAAACTAAGCCAAAATCACACAGCCAGACAATGGCAGAGACCCGCCACCTCTTTCCCTGAGAGTAAAGTGCTATCAGACTACTCTGTCTGACATTCAACATCAGCAGGCTCCTGAGGGTCTAAGAAGCCTCATCTCTTGTCACCACCCACTTTGCCCTCTCTGCCTTAGCTACCTGGCACTATTCATCGCTTATTACCTCCAGACCTTTGTCCAGGCAGTCACCTCTGCTGGAAGAGACCTGTCCCCAATCTGTCTAAAGTAGTCCTCTTCCTCCAGGTAGCCCTCCCTGACTACCTTCCTCATGCTGGATGTAGTCTACTCTGAGCTCCCAAAGCACCTCCCTCTTATAAAAATAATTGGTAATATTTTCTGAGTGCTCTTTACATGCCCATATTCTGTGCGTCATCTTCACAATCTTCACAGCAGCTCTGTTTATAAATCAAACAGTGTTAGGACTCCCATTTTACAGATGCGTAAACTAAGTTCTGGAGAAATCAAATTTCTTGCTCAAGGTCACCCAGCTTTTACACGGCTTTTGATTTTTGTGTTCCAAGATATCCCGCAGTTGCAGAAAAAACTTCTCCTATGTTCTCTTCAAAAAGCTTTGTAGCGGAATTCCCTGGTGGTCCAGTGGTTAGGAGTCCGCACTCTCACTGCCAAGGGCCCGGGTTCGATCCCTGGTCAGGAAACTAAAATTCCACTAGCCATGTGGCTCGGCCAAACTTTTTTTTTAAATAATAATTTTAAAAAGCTTTTCAGTTTAATTTTTACATTTAGGTATGTGATTAACTTTAAGATTTCTTTCTGTGCGTGTGTATGATATAAGGTAGGGGTCAAGGTTGTTTTTATGTATTCATGTGGCTGTTATTTGTCCTAGAGAAATAGGACTTCAACTCTATAGGGTCCATATTTTTTTTTCAAGATTGTTTTTTGATGTGGACCATTTTTTTTGTGTGTGTGTGGTATGCGGGCCTCTCACTGTTGTGGCCTCTCCCGTTGCGGAGCACAGGCTCCGGACGCGCAAGCTCAGTGGCCATGGCTCACGGGCCCAGCCGCTCCGCGGCATGTGGGATCTTCCCGGACCGGGGCACGAACCCGGTCGGCAGGGAGACTCTCAACCACTGCGCCACCAGGGAAGCCCGATGTGGACCATTTTTAAACTCTGTATTGAATTTGTTATAATATTGCTTCTGTTTTATGTTTTGGTGTTTTGGCCCTGAGGCATGTGGGATCTTAGCTCCCTGACCAGGGATCGAACCTGCGCCCCCTGCATTGGAAGGAGAAGTCTCAACATCTGGACCGCCAGGGAAGACCCTATAGGGTCCATACTTTTAATCCCTGTGGTCAGCAGAATAGTGCTCCCTAAAAATGACCATGCCTTAATCCTGAGAACCTGTGAATATGGTGACATTTGTGGCAAAAGAGATGCTGCAGATGTCACTAAATCAAGGACCTTGAGATGTGGACATGATCCTGGATTCTTTGGATGGGCGCCACGAAATCACAGGGTCATTATAAGAAGGAGTCAGGAGGGTCAGAGAAAATGTGATGACCACAACAGTATGAGAAGGACCTGATTTGCTATTGCAGCTTTGAAGATGGAGGAAGAAGCCACAAGCCAAGGAACGCAGACGGCTTCTAGGAACTGGAAAAGGCAAGGAAACTGATTCTCCCGTCAAGCCTCCAGAAGGAGTGCAATTCTGCCTCTATTTGGATTTTAGCCCAGTGAGACCCACTTGGGTCTTCTGACCTCCGGAATGGTCAAAATAGATTTGCATTGTTTTAAGCCACTAAGTTTGTAGTAATCTGTTACGAAAGCAATAGGAAATGAATACAATCCCTAGACTAAATAACCCTAGGAAACAAGTACTGATATTTCTCACCAATTTATAGGGGAGGTTGCAAAGTTCTGGATGGACTTGTTCATATTCCCGCAGCTTGCAGAGGGATGATTCAAACCCAGGACCATCGGACCCCAATCACACTTCAGTGGGTGCTTCTTGAACCATAATGCAAACTCAAATCCCATGGGGAGCTTGTTTATGTATTTTTAAAAATATTTATTTATTTATTTATTAACTTATTTTGGCTGCGCTGGGTCTTAGTTGCAGCACGTGGGATCTTTGTTGCGGCATGCGGGATCTTTAGTCAGAGCATGTGGGCTTCTTAGTTGGGACATGCAGACTTCTTAGTTGCAGGATCGAACCCAGGCCCCCTTCCTTGGGAGCGCGGAGTCTTACCCAGTGGACCACCGGGCAAGTCCTGGGAGCTTATTTAAAGGCAGATTTTGTTGCCTCTGGTCTTGAGGGGGCTGCGATTCTGCATTTCTGACAACACCCTCCTGGGGAGAATTAATGAGGCAGGAATGAATGAATGAATGTTACCCTCACAGCTCAGGTAAGGAGAAGCTCTGGGGCAAACATCCAACAATCCCATATTCCAATCCCCCAGTGCTATCCCTCTGCCTCAGTTTCCTTATCTGGAAAGCAGGGGTGAAAAATAACAACTGACATGGGAATGAAATTAACCATGTTAAATGCTTACTATATGTGACTTGGAACATAGTAGCTGCTCAATAAATCTTAGTTATTATTCTACTTGGGTGAGTGGGCAGTAAATATTTGTTAATCAGAGGATTGAGGGACTTCCCTGGTGGTCCAGTGATTAAGACTCTGCACGCCCAATGCAGGGGGCCCAGGTTCGATCCCTGGTTGGGGAACTAGATCCCGCATGCCACAACTAAGATGCGGCACAGCCTAAATAAATAAATATTTTTTAAAAAAATGATAGGATTGAAAGCTGATGGCCCAGGCTGTAAACTGGAAATCAAGCCTGCAGCACACAGTAGGTGCTCAGGTCACCTGCTGATTAGAAGGAGACGTTCCATGCAGTTCTTGGGGCAGGGCAGCACCTTCCCCACCTTGCCTCCTCTGGCCAGGTGCCAGGCACCATCTCTCAGGGAACAGGAAGCAAAGTCACCTCCCCAGGTGATGACTAATGGCCTAGACGTTGGCTTCAGTGGCCTCTGATTTGGCGGGAAGGCATGGCTCCTCTCCCAGCTCAGCCTGCCACTTTGGGGGAGCCCTCCTAACCCTCTTGGGGAACTCTGCCCCCTGGCTTCCATCAGAGCCTGATCTTTTTTCAGCTGCTCGACATAGCTCAGTCTCTGGTTTTCTGCACTGGCTCAAGGTCTGGGGGAGAAGTTTGCACTGAATCAGGAGGGCCCTGGAGGTGGGGACCCAGAGAAGTGGCATTCTTGCCTTCGGAAGGACTGGATGTATGACCTCAGGCAAGGCACGCCCCTCTCTGGGCCTCAGTATCCCCATCTGTACCCTGGCCTAGGCCAGACCCCTCTGCACCAAGTTCCTCATTTACTGTGCAACTTCTACCTCTATGTGAGGGTGCCCAGATTTAGCAAATAAAAATACGGAATGCCCAGTTAGATCTGAATTTCAGATACAAATACTTTATTGTTTTATATATATAATTTAAATTTACAAGGAACTCCATGGCAGTCCAGTGGCTAGGACTTGGCGCTTTCACTGCTAGGGCCTGGGTTCAATCCCTGGTCAGGAAACTAAGATCCCACATGCCCAGTGGCTCGGCCAAAAAAAAAAAAAAAAATTACAATCTTAACCATTTGAAAAAGAACTATGTGTCAGATATTGTTATTTCATGATATATGCATTATTAATTATTTTTATTGTGATAAAATAGATATAACACATTAACCATTTTAACCATAAAATTACAATCTTAACCATTTGAAAAAGAACTATGTGTCAGATATTGTTATTTCATGATATATGCATTATTAATTATTTTTATTGTGATAAAATAGATATAACATTTTAACCATTTTTAAGTGCACAGCTCAGTAGCATTAAGTACATTCACACTGTTGTGCAACCCTCCCCACCATCCGTCTCCAGAACTTTCTCATCTTCCCAAACTGAAACTCTGTCCCCATGAAACACTGACTCTCCATCCCCTCCCCCAGCCCCTGGTCCCACCATTCTACTTCCTGTCTCTATGGATTTAACTCCTCTGGGGACCTCCTATAAGTGGACTCAGACAGTATTTGTCCTTTTGTGACTAGTCTATTTCACTGAGCATAATGGCCTAAGGGTTCATCCATGTTGTAGAATGTGTAATAAATACTTTTTTAGCATAGGTATGTCACAAATATTGCATGGAACATACTTACCCTAAAAAAGTATTTGTTGCATATGTACAATTCAGATTTAACTGGTAATCCTGAATGTTACCTGGCAATGTTACCTACAGCCTTTCTTCACACAGCAGCCTAAGGAATCTTTTTTATTTGTATTTTATTTATTTTTTAAAATAAATTTATTGTATTTATTTTATTTTTGGCTGCATTGGGTCTTTGATGCTGCGTGTGGGCTTTCTCTAGTTGCCGCAAGTGAGGGCTACTCTTCGTTGTGGTGCACAGGCTTCTCATTGTGGTGGCTTCTCTTGTTGTGGAGCACAGGCTCTAGGCGCGCAGGCTTCAGTAGTTGTGGCACGCGGGCTCAGTAGTTGTGGCCCGCGGGCTCTAGAGCACAGGCTCAGTAATTGTGGCGCATGGGCTTAGTGGCTCCGCGGCATGTGGGATCTTCCCGGACCAAGGCTCGAACCCATGTCCCCTTCATTGGCAGGCGGATTCTTAACCACTGCGCCACCAGGGAAGCCCCAGGAATCTTTTTTAAAACAACTTTATTGATATATCATTTACATACCCTAAAATTCACCTTTTTTAAGTGTACAATTCAATGAATTTTATTGTATATTTACAGAGCTCTAGGACCATCACCACAATCTAGTTTTAGAACATAGGGTGATTTTCCATCACCTTAAAGAAACCTCATACTCCTCTGCAGTCACTCTAGATTCCTACCTTCAGCTCAAAGCAAATACTGATCTACTTTCTGTCTTGGAAATTTTGCCTTTTTTGGTCATTCTATCAAATGTCATATGATGTTGGAATCATAGAGTATGTGATCTTATGTCTGGCTTTTTTCACCGAGTATAATGTTTTGGAAGTTAATCCCTGTTGCAGTGTGTATCGGTCCTTCGTTTCTTTCTCTTGCTGAAGAGTCAGCAGTAAAATTCATCATCAGGATATCCACATTTGGTTTATCCATTTATCCGTAGATGGACATTTGGGTTATTTCCCCTTTTTGGTTTTTGTGAATAATGCTGTTATGACTATTAGTTGTATAAATTTTGGTGTGGATGTTTGTTTTCATTTCTCTTGGGTAGATACATAGAGTTGGAATTGCTGGTTCATAGGGTAAGTCTTTGTTTAACTTTGTAAAAAAAACCAAAAAACAAAAAAACCCTGCCTTTTTGAGATGTATTTCACATGCATAAGGATGTTTCTTGAGATTAAAGTATTATCTCTGTACCCGGTGATCAAATCCCTCCAGGTTTTTTTTCCCCAAGAAGTTAAAATAAAACCCAAGCGTGTCACTGATATTCACAAGGCATATGATAGGTCCTTAAGGGACCCTTTCGCTATCCGCTCTGCCCTAAATGCCCTCCCAGCGCCCACCTCCCTACCTGGACCTATTTCTAGTCATCTTTGAGCTCTCTGGTTAAACTACTATCTCCTCCAGAAAATACTTCTGTTCCCCCATGATAGACGAAGTCTCTGGCATTACTCAGCTTTTTTTTTTTCTTTTTCCTTTTTTCAAAAAAATTGAAGTATAGTTGATTGACAATGTTGTGTTAATTTCTGCTATACAACAAAGTGATTCAGTTATACACATACATACATTCTTTTTTATGTTCTTTTCCGTTATGGTTTATCACAGGATGTTGAATATACTTCCCCGTGCTATAAAGTAGGACCTTGTCGTTTTATTCAGCTTTCTTTTTTTTTTTTAAATAAATTTATTTATTTTATTTATTTATTATTTTTGGCTGCGTTGGGTCTTCGTTGCTACTCTACGTTGCGCTGCATGGGCTTCTCATTGCAGTGCCTTCTCTTGTTGCGGAGCATGGGCTCTAGGCACACGGGCTTCAGTAGTTGTGGCACGCTGGCTCAGTAGTTGTGGAGCCCAGGCTTAGTTGCTCCTCTGCATGTGGGATCGAAGCCGTGTCCCCTGCATTAGCAGGCGGATTCTTAACTACTGCGCCACCAGGGAAGCCCAATACAGCTCTTTCTTAAGCATCCTATTTTACTCAGTTCCTTCCCTGGGTTTTTGTGTGTGTGTGTGTGGTATGCGGGCCTCACTCTGTTGTGGCCTCTCCCGTTGCGGAGCACAGGCCCCGGACGCGCAGGCTCAGCTCTCTTGTTGCGGAGCATGGGCTCTAGGCACACGGGCTTCAGTAGTTGTGGCACGCTGGCTCAGTAGTTGTGGAGCCCAGGCTTAGTTGCTCCTCTGCATGTGGGATCGAAGCCGTGTCCCCTGCATTAGCAGGCGGATTCTTAACTACTGCGCCACCAGGGAAGCCCAATACAGCTCTTTCTTAAGCATCCTATTTTACTCAGAGTTCCTTCCCTGGGTTTTTGTGTGTGTGTGTGTGTGGTATGCGGGCCTCACTCTGTTGTGGCCTCTCCCGTTGCGGAGCACAGGCCCCGGACGCGCAGGCTCAGCGGCCACGGC
>NW_021145932.1:0-11387 GCF_002837175.3 Physeter macrocephalus | reverse complement strand
CGGGATCCCCCCAGCCCGGGGGCGCGAACCCGGCTCCCCTGCACCGGCAGGCAGACGCGCAACCACTGCGCCACCAGGGAAGCCCCTTCCCTGGGTCTTAATTACAAAGAAATTAACATTTCTTTGGCCTGCTAGAAGTTGGATACTTCAGGAGCCGGAGTAACAGCACCTAAGTGCTTCCAGTATTTCCTGCTGCCAGGCAGTTTCCAGCGCCTTAGGGGCGGTGATGTCATTTAATCCTTACTCCCCTATAAGATCTGTACCATTATGAGTCCCGTTTTACAGGTTGGGAGACTGAGGCAGAGATTACATAACTTGGCCAGGCAGCGCTCAATACATTTTTCTCGAATGAATTAGTATGTATAGTGGGTATTTTGTGGCTCTGGCATATGATGCTCAATAAACTTGTCGTGAGTGAAGAAACAAGTGTTTTGTGAATTTTTTGGCTGTTTATCCTCAGGCCCCCACATGACCCGTCCCTACCCCTAAGCCCCGCCCCCTCGAGCAGGCAACGGCGAGTCCCTATTTTGAGTTGAACCTCGTCTCTTCCGATATCCAATGGCGGACAGCCGCTTATGCCTTTCCTCCTGTGATAGCTAATGCCGGTTCTCTACCTTGAGCCGCTCCTCTTGTGGTACCCAATGCCCTTCAGCTCTATATTATGTCCCTCCTCACAGGAGCGGGAGGCTATCAATGACGCGCCCCCTACAGTGATTGGGCCTTCTTTCCTGTGGTAATCCAATAGCATGTTTCCTACTTAAGGCCCCTCCTCCTGTGGCGTTCTATGGCCCGCCCCTCTACGCTAAGCCCGGCCCCGAAGGAGCCTGGCTGCCTGCCTCTTCTCTCCCAGAGCGCCTGTTTCCCTCCTCCTACCTTTCCTCTTTCACCTCCCTTAACCTCCGTCCCCTCCCATTAGGTTTCTGGGTCACGCCCTCTTGGCTCTACCCGTTATCCAATCCCGTTAACTTGCTCTGCTCCAACCCCTCTTCTCATTGGTCCCCCTGCTCCTCTATCCCCGCACGTGGTCCTGAGCGACGGCGTCGGCCGCCCGTGACGGCCGGAAGGCGGGACTTCCGGCGACGGGCAGGCCAATAAACACGCTCCGACCCACTACCCAGGCCGTCGCCCCCGCCCCCTCGGCGCCCTGCTCCCGCCCCCGGCTTCGCCTCCTCTTGCCGCCGCTGCCGCCGCCGCTGCCGCTGCCCGTGCCGCTGCCGCTTCCCGCGGCCTGGGCCTCCCGCCGCCAGCATGCCGCACGCCTTCAAGCCCGGGGACTTGGTGTTCGCCAAGATGAAGGGCTACCCGCACTGGCCGGCCCGGGTGAGGCCGCGAGGGAGATGGGGCAGGCGATGGGGGGTTGGGGGGTGGGGTGGGGCAGTAGGGGCCCCGGGCCTAAGGGACCCGCGCTCCCGGGGTCTGGGGGACTCCGGGCCTGAGGAACCCGCGCGACGGGGGTCTGGGGGGACCCGGGCCTGGGGGACTCGCGTGCCTGGGGTTCTGGCGGTCCCCGGCCTGAGGAACCCTCGCGCGGGGATTGTGCGGGAACCTGGGCCAGGAGGTCTGGGGGTCCCGGGCCTGAGCGACCCGCGCGCCGGAGGTGCGGGGGGCCCCGAGCCTGAGGGACCCGCTCTGGGGGTCTCAGAGCCGAGGGGCATGGGGTTGAGGGACCTGGGGCCTGAGGAGTCAGGGTTCAAATCTGAAGGAGTTTCGTGGGTGTGAGGGGAGCTGAGGAATCTGGGATTTGAGGAGAGGGTTCAAACTAATGGGAAGGAGGTGCTGCGGGCTGAAGGATCTCTTTATGGGGGGCAACAAGAAGCCAAGTTCTGAGGGGCTGGGGGTCCTGAGCCACGTATGAAGGGGGCCTAGGAATAAGGGTTCCAGTAAGGGAGAGGGGTTGAGGGTCAAGGTTGAGAGGTGCTCAGCAGGACCAGGGCTGGAATTACGGCTGGGTGCTGTGTTCACAAGGTCGCTGGAGCTGAGGGGACTGGATCTAAAAATGTGGGGCATCAGAGACCGGAGATTGGAATAAGACTTGTTTGGGGGACCCTGGGTACTGGTGCCCTGTGAGGACTCCCCCGCCAGACCCTGGTGGAGGAGGCTGGTGGGGGCACAGGGTGGAAGGAGGGCTTGGGGTGGGTGGAGGCATGCTTAAATCAGAGGCCAGCCACGGCGACTCAAGCTGGAAAGAGAGAGCCCCTGAGGGAGGGGGCTGGGCCCAGGGACTTTAGGGATCCCCTCTGTAGGAAGCTGGGATCCAGAGAACCCAGATGATTCGAGGGGTCCAGTTCTGAAGGGAGTCTTGAGCGCGACTCTCAGAACTGCAGAGTGGAGTTTCAGGCACTCTCTGTGGGGAAGGCCAGTGTGGAGGAGAGGCCAGGAGGTTGTTGCCATCCCCAGGTCTAAGTCACCCCAGGACTGAGGTTGGTGGAATATGCATGTTAGGACTGAAGGAATTTGGAGGGGGAGGCAGTAGAAGCATGAAGCTGAAGGTTCGGCTGGAACAGAAGGAGCTCAGGAGTTGCCTGGGCAGTATTGTGGGGTGCCTGGAGATTTCAGCCTCGTTCCCTGCCAGACCCTCCCTCCCTCTGGGTGGAAGTAAGCAGAAGGGCATCACACAGAGCTGGGCGTTTGGTTGCAGAGAGGCCGCCACAGGATGCCAGGAGTGGGCTCAGGGACTGCTAACCAGGCAGCCCTGAGAGTGGTCCGTAACCGGTGCTGCAGCTGGGATGTCTGTGCCTCAGGCTCAGAGGCGGGTCCTGGGTGAGGTCAGGGCAGAAGCGGGCCTGGAAGGCATGGCAGGCTGGTCCTCAGGGTGGTGGAGTTTGGGGATGCGTCTGTGCAGGAGCGGGATGCTTGGGATGGGTGTTTGGGGCCCAGAGCCCAGGGCCCAAGGACTTTGAAAAGTAGCCCAGAGAACTGAGGAAGGAAGCTGGGTGAGGGGGGCAGGGAAGGTTCCAGCAGCTCCCAGGCTTTGAAGAGGACGGGAAGGAATTAATGGGGACCAGAGAACCCACTGTAACCTGATTTGCTCGGGCTTACTTTCTTGGACGCACCAGAGTGATAAAACTTTACGGGCACTTCCCTTCCTCCCAGAGTACCAGCTTCTCCCTCTCCTCCGCGCCCCCCTCCAGCTGGCTCTCTAAGCCCAGAATGCTTCCAAGCACCTGATTGGAAGGGAAGGGGCTGCTAGCCTCCTGTGGGGAGATGACTGACAGCTGCTGGAGCCCATGGGCCTATAGGGAGAGGGTGGGACTTCCTGGATGCTCGGGGCCTGTCTCCTGCAGCCCACCCCCCACTCTCTGCATCCTTGGAGCTGCCAGCTGCAGCCTCTGGGAGACTGATCACCGATTGCCTCTTTGCGGGAGGGGGTCCCGTGGGAGGGTCCTGGGAGTTCACAGAAGCTGGGCTTGGCCCCAGCCCCTGGCTGCTCAGAGGACCATATTTGGCTTTGCCCAGGTGAAACACCTACCTTGGGGGAAGAGAGAGCACCCTGGGGGGAGCGGACAGGTATGCAATGGCGGGGGGGCACGTTGCACAGAAGAAGGCAGATGCCTAATTGGAAGGTGATGCGTGTTCCTCTGTTGAAGGCTCCCCTCCTCCCAGCGTGCTTTCCCCCAAGTAATTTGGCTGTTTTCCTGGTCACTTCCTGGGTCAGTGGGTGAAGCTGTCCCCCACCCCCCCAGCCACCCCCTGACTGGCCTCTCACTGCAGATCGATGACATCGCCGATGGTGCCGTGAAGCCCCCGCCCAACAAGTACCCCATCTTCTTCTTTGGTACCCACGAAACGTAAGTGTGCCCCGCTGGGGGTGGATTTTTCCCAGCTGTTGCCTCCCGGGGTGGCCTGGCTCACCTGGGCTCGGCCCGTGGTTCTTTTCTCCAGAGCCTTCCTGGGACCCAAGGACCTGTTTCCCTACGACAAGTGTAAAGATAAGTACGGGAAACCCAACAAGAGGAAAGGCTTCAATGAGGGCCTGTGGGAGATCCAGAACAACCCCCATGCCAGCTACAGTGCTCCTCTGGTGAGTCCGTGCCGGGGGTGGGAGGCTGGTGGGGGTCTGCGGAGCCCAGGTCAGGCGGGCACTCGAACGCGCTGGGGACCAGAGGTGGTCTTAGCTTGTCCCAAAGAGAAAGGAGGGGCCTCTGGGACGGGACTCCTCCCGCTGGGCACCGCTGATGTTTGGGGCCTCATCGTTTTCCGTAAGGGCGTCCTCGGCACTGTCGGCGTTGGAGCAGCATCCCTGGCCCCACCCACTAGATGCCAGGAGCTCCTTCTTTACCCAGTGTGACAACCAAACACATCTGCAGACATTGCCGAGTGTCTGGTGGAGGGGTGCAGGATCCCCCCTGGTGAGACCCACTGCTCTAGGATTAGCTTGAATGTGAAACAGCATCGTTAGAGCTCTTAAGAAACCTTTTGTTTTCTAAGGAGAAACATTTTTTTCTTTTCAGTAACACCCTTTCCTTCCCCCATTACTGCCAGATTTCAGACTCGGAAAAAGGCTGTAGTTAGTAGACGTGAGAGCTCTTGCTCAGGTGGGAAAGAAGTGCTAAGAGTCACAGAGATGACATTCTCAGTGGCAAATCAGTGTCTGGAAACATTCAGGGAAAAAAGGGAATTTAGAGAAGTTGAAGTTAAATTCGTAAAAAAGCCGTGGAAAGCTGAGGAAGGATGGCAGAGGGGTGCCTTGCTGTGGGTGTTTTGGGGCGAGATGCAGACAAGGGGAGTCGCGGGGAGGTGGAGTAGCCTGGCCTCAGCAGGGGTGGGCTTCAGGTGGGCCGGGAGACCCGGCGAATTGACTGCAGGGCTCGGAGCTCTGCTGTTAGGGAAGAAACGGACTTCCCTCATGGTCTGTGGGCAGGGAAGCAGGAGTCGGAGAGGGTCTGGTTTGTGTGAGAGAAGGACCGAGTAGTTTTGTAGCATCTGGTCCTGCTTGAGAACTCGGGGTCTCGAGATGGTCTGGGTGTGCCTCTTCTGTGCCTCCGTCTACCCACCGACCCGGCAAACACTTCTGTATAGACCCCGGCCGCACGCATGCCATGTGCTGCCCTAGGGAACAGGAATCCTAGGTGACGCAGACACGCCTCTTGCCTTCTGGGAGCTCACGATCTAGAACCTGGGGTCCATTCGAGAGCTCTCTCCAGTGCTGAGGGTTTGGCAGCCTCTTCTCAAGGGGCCAGGCCCACGTTTCATGTGTGTGGTGTCTTTTACCTCCCGTGATGGGTCTGGGAGATGGACGTTCCCCCTGCTTTGGTCCCCGCCGTCTCTCTGGGCTTTGCACATTCCCCACTTGGGTAAACGGATCGGAAGTTCCTGAAGGTAGCTGAGTTTCATGAGACCATATTCTGGCCCCAGCTTAAGTGCTGGTTAGTCTCGTCCTAAGCTTATTGCCTCCTGGTGAATCATCACACCATTTAATGTTTATTACACACCCTCAGCCCGTGAAGTACCGCGTAGATGCCTGCCCTCAAGGAAATGAAACTCAAAAATGGTGTAACCTTGACATTAAACCCGCCCCATACAGACTCCCCAGGTTGAGAAGTAGCTCTAGGTGTGAGAGCATATTACTGCTGTTTGGTTCTCTGACCCATCTGTGCCTCCAAACAGAACATTGGGTTAAAAATGCAGAACCCTGGGCCCCACCCCGAGAGGTTTAGGTGTGGTAGTTTAGGGCTGAGGCCTGAGCACCTTGAGGTGGTTCATCCCCCCCCTGAGCACCTTGAGGTGGTTCATCCCCCAAGTTATCTAGAAGCTTCTGATGGAGCCAGTCCACAGCAGGCTTTTGGAAGCACCGCTTGGAGAGTGCCCGGGCAGTCTGTCTGTTCATCCTATAAGGTTTTAGTTTAGTTTTACGTTTCGAGTGGGAGTGCAGACTCCTGGTACAAGAGTGAAAAGTACAAAAGGGCCTATGGTGAGGGATCACGAGGCCCTGCCTCGTGGCCCTTCTGTTTCAGTTTCCTCTCAAGGTAGCCCCAGCTACCAGTTCCTTGTGTGTCCTTCCAAGATCCTTTGTTCACGTAAAACCCTACATAGTTTGGTTTTTTGAAGCATGTAATGCTCCACTTGGCTTTATTCCCCCAGTTCGTCTCCCTCGTCTGTGCAGAGAACAGCTTCGTTCTTTCTGACAGCCTTAACTTGGTGTGCTCCCACCAGGAGCGTACGGCAGGGCCTGTTCCTGCACCCTCCTGCCAAGCCAGGAGGTGGAAAACGGTATCTCAGTGCGGTTCCAGCTATATCCAGTAATCCCAGGATGGGCTGGGTGGCGGCATCTTTTCTGTTTTACAGCTGAGCACGCTGAGGCCCGGAGTGTTCGCTTGATTGCCGGGAAGGACCCAGCTAGAACGTGAGGCCTCAGAGACCTAGACCAGGCTTTTTCAACTTCTCTCCCTCTCCGTGGGACATCCTAGGCACTGTGGGCTGTTGAGCAGCACCCCTGGCCCCGCCCACTAGATGCCAAGACCCCCCCCCGCATCTTGAAAATTTGAATGTCTCTAGACATTGCCAAATGCCCCCTGGGGGAGAGACTCACCCCTTGTTGAGAAGGATTGACCTAGAAGGATCCCAGTTGATACATCCTCATGACCTGATAGAGGAGGTAAAGGGACCTATCCCAGTAGCTGGTTCGAGCTGAGCTGGAACTAAAACCCAGGCCTCCCGTCTCCCAGGTTGAAGTTCTTTTCTGGTCGGTACAAGCCGGATGGGGTCCTAGAGGGGCAGGTGGGCCCGGGGAAGGACCTCTACACATGGATCCTGGGGTAAGAGCCCTGCTGTGTGGAGGCGTGGACCTGGGTTCGAGGCCTGGCTCTCCCTCCTGTTCACCGTGTTCTTTGGGGATTGATTGACGGCACCTCTCGGAGCCTCAGTTTCCCCATCTAAAACAGAGGCTCAGGGTACGACGAGCTCTCACGGGGCTGTCGGGGGAACACGGTGAGCCAGTGCACGTCAGGCACCCGGCACAGGGGTGCGAGGTGTTGGGGACTGAGGAGGCCAGGCTGGGCCTGACCTTCCCTTTCCACCTCTGTCACCCTCCCGACCCATTAAGACAGTGAGAGGGGGCTTCCCTGGTGGTCCAGGGGTTAAGACTCTGCGCTCCCAATGCAGCGGGCACGGGTTCGATTCCTGGTCGGGTAACTAAGATCCCGCATGCCGAGTGGTGAAGCCAAAAAAAAAAAAAGAGACAGTGAAAGAGACCAACACTCATCACTCATCTCAACCGGTGGGTCTCGGGGTGGTTGCAGGTCACCTGGCTCTTGGCCTTTATTTCCTGGTTCCTCTCCGAGCCACCAGTGTTCCCGTCCTCCAGACGTCTCCGTGGGGATCGGATTTCCCAAAACTTTCGCTAGCAGGTAGTTAGGTCTCGTGGGCCGAGCCCAGGAGATGCAGAGTTCCTGGCTTTATCCCCAAAGCACAGTGCAGGGCAAGTCACTTACCTTCCTGGAGACCATTTCCCCACTTATGGAACATGCCCACTCGTCCCAGTCTCCTCCCGGCGCACATCTGGTCACAGTTGATTGAGCGCTTAGCAGAACCAAGCCGGGGTTTGTAACAGGCAGTAGCTGTGTCCACTGGGCCAGGCTTCGGGGCCCAGCAGAGCTGGCTTGCACCCCAGCTCTGTCGCTTAGTCGCCGTGTGATCTGGCTCCATCACGCCGCCTTTTGCCTCGTCTGCAGAGTGAGAATGACAGGTCCCCACATATTCCACGGGGAGAGATGATCCCTCGTGTCTGCTAGCTCTCACTGCCACGAGGCTGACTCCGTTCCTCCCGCAGACGATCAGGAGGGTCCTGGACCCTCCATTTAGTCACTCACACTCCAAGTTGCTGTTTCCCCCGTGAAGAACCGGGGACGTGCTTTCCCTTCTCCACTCACCAGGGGTGCCCCAGAGAAAAGTGACGCCCCGGAGGAGAGGTGTGAGGGAAATCCGCCTGAAAGCCTGATGGTTCTTTCCCAGTGTTTCAGGTTTGGGGCTTGATCTACTTCGTGTGGCAATTTTTACCCTTTTTTTTTTTTTTTTTTTTTTTTTAATTTTTGGCTGTGCCACACATCATGCCAGATCTTAGTTCCCCAACCAGGGATTGAACCCATTCCCCCTGCAGTGGAAGTGTGGAGTCTTAACCACTGGACCAGCAGGGAATTCCCTGTGTCATATTTTAGATCCCACATATAAGTGATATTTTATGGTATTTGTCTTTCTTTTTCTGACTTACTTTGCTTACTATGATCATCTCTAGGTCCATCCGTGTTGCTGCAAATGGCATTATTTCATTCTGTTTTTCAGCTGAGTAATATTCCAATGTGTATACGTACCACATCTCCTTTATCCATTCATCTGTTGATGGACGTTTAGGTTGTTTCCGTGTCTTGGTTATGGTAAATAGTGCTACTGTGAACATAGAGGTGCGTGGATCTTTTCGAATTATAGTTTTCTCTGGATATATGCCCAGGAGTGGGATTGCTGGATCATGTGGTAGCTCTATTCTTAGTTTTTTGAGGAACCGCCATATTTTCCCTGGTGGCTGCAACCCTTTACATTCCCCGCCCCCCACAGTGTAGGAGGGTTCCTTTTCCTCCACACCCCCTGACTCTGGTCTGTTCACATGGCCGTGGTCGGTCTCCCACTAGATTGTAAGCTCCCCAGGGGCGGGGCCCGTGCCGTGTTCACGTCTGGGCGCTCCCACCTCCCTAGCACAGTGCCTGGCACCTGGCTGCTGCTCACAGACGGCAACTGAGTGTGCGGACGAGCCCGGCACGCGGCTAGCACAGAAGTGCCATCTACGTGTCTGCTATTTTTGCGGCTGTTACCACCTGAGCAGGCATTTTGGCGAAAACAGAAATAGAAGTGCCTGGAAGTTCGTGCCCAGAGGTCCTGACCTAGGTCATTTTCCTCCTCATTAGTAATTGCAATAATAATCATTTTTACAAAAAGCAAACCTCGATGGACCTCCTGCCAGTCTGGGCACTGTCCTCAATACACACCACTACCGTCTCACCCTCGCCACAGCCCTGTGAGGCCAAAGTGGTGTCGGCCCCATTGCTCAGATGTGGGATGAGGCACACAGGGGCTTAAGTCACTGGCCCAGGGTTTGCCCTCAGATCCCGCAGTGCTTGAATCCTAGTGGCTAGCACACACGTGCCCATCTCGCCCTGCCGCATCAGTCCTTAGAGCTTTCTGTTTTGTTTTATTTTTTAATATTGTTTGGCCGTGCTGCACGGCGTGTGGGATCTTAGTTCCCCTACCAGGGATTGAACCCACGCCCCCTGCATTGGGAACACAGTGTCTTAACCACTGGACCGCCAGGGAAGTCCCCCTTGGAGCTCTCTGGGCCTCAGTTCCCGCATTTGGAGAGCGAGCAGGCCAGACCCTGACACTTGAGACCCGGCCAGGGCTGCTGTCCTGTGGGCCACACCTGCTGGTGACCTGCTTGCTGTCTCTGTCCCCACCCCCAGCCGGTGAGCTCCTCCGACAGCGAGGCCCCTGAAGCCGACCCGGCAGGTGGCAGTGAGGACGACGAGGACCGGGGGGTCATGGCCGTCACAGCCGTGACCGCTGCAGCCGCCAGCGACAGGATGGAGAGCGACTCGGACTCGGACAAGAGCAGTGACAACAGCGGCCTCAAGCGGAAGGCGGTGGCCTTGAAGGTAGGGGCGCGGGGGTGGGGCAGCCACAGCTGGCCTGTGGGGGGCTGGGGTCCTTCCTGCTCCCTCCACAGGTTCCGTCTGGCCGCCTGCTCTTCTCCCTCCCCGGCCTTTCCTTCTTTCGGTTTTTAGTACATTCACAAAGTTGTGCCAGCATCCCCTCTGTCAGTTCTAGAACTTTCCATCACCCCAAAAAAGAAACCCTGTCCCCACTGGCAGTCCCCCCACATCCCCACCCGCATTCCCTAGTAACCAGGAATCTGCCTCTGTGGAACTTGCCTGTTCTGGACGTTTCCCATCAGTGGAATCACACCCTGTGTGTCCTTCTGCGTCTGGCTTCTCTCACTGAGCGTCGTGTCCTCAGGGTCCGTCCACGTTGCAGCGAGTGTCAGGGCTTCTCTCCTTTTCGTGGCTGAGCGAAATTCCCAGGTGTGGCTGGACCACACTTTGTTTATCTGTCATCCGTTTATGGACATTCGGGTTGTTTCCACTTTGGGGCCATCACAAATAACGCTGCTGTGAACATTCGTGTACAAGTTTTTGTGTGGATGTGAGTTGTAAGTTCTCTTGGAGAGATTCTCTTTCCTGCCTTTTTTTCCCTCTCCTCTGCCTTTTGACTGCTTCCGAATATTTGCGTGCAGAATGAACGGATCGGGACCTAGCAGCAAATTCTTTTGCTAGAGTAAGGCATTGTTTTTATGATTCTTAAAAATAACATTTGCTTTTGGTTCCAGTTATAACAATAAGCCATGCTCATCGTAGATAAGTTAGAAGATGTGAAAAGCATAAAGAAGCCGGTGAAAAATGCCCGAACTATCTGAGGGGGTTTCTGCGCCAAGGACTAGAAACATCCTGATGTGTTTCTCCGTGATCTTGTGTATGCCTCATGGGCGGGGTGGGTATGTAAAGTATGGAATTGGCAATCACGCACGTAATGTGTCTTGCTGTTTTTCCACCAAATAGATGAGCATTTTCTTGTCCTTAAACGTTATGATTATTTTTTAATATTTAATTTATTTATTTGGCTGTGTCGGGTCTTAGTTGTGGCACGCGGGCTCTTCGTTGTGGCGTGCGGACTTCTCTGTAGTTGTTGCGCGTGGGTTCAGTAGTTGCAGCACGTGGGCTCTCTAGTTGTGGCGTGTGCCGGCTCTAGAGCGTGCAGGCTTAGTTGCCCCGCAGCATGTGGGATCTTACTTCCCCAACCAGGGGTTGAACCGCCGTCCCCTGCATTGGAAGGAGGATTCTTTTTTTTTTTCTTTTTTCCTTTAACGTCTTTATTGGAGTATAATTGCTTTACAATGTTGTGTTAGTTTCTGCTGTATAACAAAGTGAATCAGCTATATGCACACTTATATCCCCATATCCCCTCCCTCTTGCGTCTCCCTCCCACCCATCTAGGTGTTCACAAAGCACCAAGCTGATCTCCCTGTGCTATGCGGCTGCTTCCCACTAGCTATCTGTTTTACATTTGGTAGTGTATATAAGTCCATGCTACTCCCTCACTTCGTCCCAGTTTACCCTTCCCACTCCCCGTGTCCTCAAGTCCATTCTCTACGTCTGTGTCTTTATTCCTGTCCTGTCCCTACGTTCTTCAGAACCTTTTTTTTTTTTTTTAGATTCCATATATATGTTAGCATACGGTATTTGTTTTTCTCTTTCTGACTTATTCACTCTGTATGACCGATTCTAGGTCCATCCACCTCACTACAAATAACTCAGTTTTGTTTCTTTTTATGGCTGATATTCCATTGT
>NW_021145931.1:49873-50000 GCF_002837175.3 Physeter macrocephalus | reverse complement strand
TCTGTAATCAAAATGACTAATTGTCTCCTTCCTTGCATGAATGCAGAACCCCTATCAAAACAGTGTCTAGAGGTGGCAGATGTCCTTTTTTAAAACTACTTAAATTTTTTTTTTTTTTTTTTTTTTT
>NW_021145931.1:33375-49526 GCF_002837175.3 Physeter macrocephalus | reverse complement strand
GTTGTGGCCTCTCCCGTTGCGGAGCACAGGCTCCGGATGCGCAGGCCCAGCGGCCATGGCTCACGGGCCCAGCCACTCCGCGGCATGTGGGATCTTCCCGGACCGGGGCACGAACCCGTGTCCCCTGCATCGGCAGGCGGACTCTCAACCACTGCGCCACCAGGGAAGCCCGAAACTACTTAAATTTTAACAAAGCAAAATTAAGCCTATAAATGTATCTCCATGGGAAGAAACAGGCATCCATACATATCTCCCAAAACACACACACACACACACACACACACACACACACACACACACACACACCATGTATTAAGAAATGCCCATTAAGGAATGGACAATTCCTGGGACGTAGACCTTATCAAGTTTTGTCAGCAATGATGTGGCAGTCAGAAAAGCCCTGGAAACTTCCACACTGAGGTGTCTCAAGAAATAATTATGACTGGGAGGAGATGGACCACCAACTCTCCCCTCAGCAACCTCAGATCACCTGGAAACAGGGGTGACGGCTGGAGGGGGGTAGATACTGCTGCCAGAGATGTGGACACTCCAAGCCTATGTTTGTGATCGGTGTGTGTGGAACTTTTCACTAGAATGATGTTAACATTCACCTTATTTTCCTAGCTTAACTTCAACTCCAAAGCATTGGGTTGCAGGTATGTACAGTTTTTGTGCTGTTTGAAGGCAGTGGGCCACCACTTCCTGTCAGAGCTCTGGGGCTAAATAAGAGGCATGGGATTTCCCCTCCTCCATGTCAACACAAGACACAGCTCATAGCCTCTCTTTACCACATCCACCCCACGGAAAATACAAAGGCCAACATCACACATGAGATTCACCCCATTTAGCGTCTACCTCCAGTTCTAAGCTCTTTCAGGACACTTGTTTTCCTGCCTTAATAGCTGCAATCCTCCACAAAACCAAATTTCAATCATTAAAAAAAAAAATTTAAAAATCCACGGAAGAAAGATTGTACTCCTTCAGAATGAAAGGTAACTTTTCAAAGCTACTATTGTAAAAGGAAGCAGGCACCCTCACAGAAAAGGTGGGACAAAAATTAAGACCAAAAAAGAGGAAACTAATAAAACTATTACAAACAAGCAAAAGTCATTTAAGGAGCTTAATGGAGACAGCATCAGTGAGATTCAGTCGCTTTCGATGCAGGGGAATACTTCTGGGAGGGTCACTCATAAAACGGACAAAAGGCGACCCACTCGACTTGTTAGAAACCGTCCTTTACCATCTGGACTGCAGTGTGCATTCAACAATGAAAAAGGGTTATGGGGTTTTGAAATGAGTACCAGCACCAAAAATTAACGCCTTTTGGTTGCTGCAACAGCTCCCATCAAATCTCTTAGGAACATACTTGAGACATAACATTTAAAATCTGCTTCCTCCGAAGAGAAAAAGTCCCACTCAAGAATGACTGCCAAGAACTTGCAACTCAAACTTCCCTAAGCCCAGGCATCTTAACACCCGGGAGGTTTCAGACCACTCAATCCATATGAAAGACGCCAGAACAAACCAACCACAGCCTTTCCTAGTGCTTGGCTGAAGAGTGCTCTATACCCCAATATTCTTCTTTTATAAATGATAAATTATCCTTAAAACATAACTCATTACCATAGCACTAGCCCCCTAATAATCCCAGCAATTCATGGCGAAATATGCTGTAAGAACCATTGAAAGATGCTTAAGTGAGCCGCTATGAGAAGCCATGACATTATCCAGACAACCAAGAGCTAAGATTCTTAAGGTACTTAATTAACCGCAGCTATTTAACAAGGGAAATGATGTTAAGGTCACTTGTACAGGCAGCTTAAAACCAGCTCTGATTTGCTCTTCTTCAGGTTTATGTTAACTTAGAGATCTTCTTACCTGACCAGAGTCTTCCGAAAGTAGGAAGGACAGCTCCCAGCCAAGACCAGAAAAATCAGAATCAATTGAAAGTAACTGAGGGGTATATTGCATGTCGTGATTCGTTTAGCAAGTAACAGTTAAAACCAAAGGAAAATATACAGGGAGGCAGGCAGAATATAAGATCAATTCCCCAGCTGAGAATTATTAAACCTTCAAGGCTAAGAACTTTAAAAATTGAGAAGTGCTGTGGCACAGGAGATAGTAAAGGAATGAACCACATTTTCCTGACCACACCATTACCAAAGTCACCCATCCTCTTAACACCCCTTAACACTCACAGAACAATTTAATGCTCCATAGACAGTATCTCATTATTAGCCACTTTTTGCTCTTTCTCCTGCACTTGATCCAAAGGGAGTAAAGAGAGAGAAAATGGTAACCAGTGCTCCCAGTTACTGGAGAAAGTCCTACTTTCCATTTCCTCTCCCCTTCCCATCTGCTCTCTTCTCTGCTCAACCTCTCTACTGTATATTCTGCTTCCCTTTTTCCTTTCTATTTCACAGCCAGCTCTCCTTTAACTTTCTCCACCAAGTATCCTCATTCCATCCTCTGGTCCCCTGAACTCATCTTCTACCTGCAATTTTCTTCTGCCCCCTCCCATGATATCTATGACCAGACTTCTTGTAGACAGTGCCCCTCATCCTTTACCTCCTGATCACTCATTCCTCCGAATTCCTTCCGGATTCCCGGGTTCTCACCTCTCTTGTCCCTTGTGTCCTCTGTCCTTTACTTCACGGACCTCCCACTCCCATTCCCCCAACCCTTCATTTCCCCCTTCACATTTCCTTCCTCTTTCCTGTCTTTTAATCCATTTCACACCCACTATTCCCTTCTCTCCATGAGATTTCCTGTGTCCCCCCCACTCTGTCCCTCTAAGACCCCTCCCTGTCACACCCCCAACCCTCTCATTTCTCTCAACACCCCTAGTCCTTGTTCTTCTGGTTCCTCCTCCCGTTCCTTTGCCCCCAAGTTCCTCCTTTCAGCCGCCCGCCCCCCCAGCCTCACGTCCCCACCGGCCCCCCTCCCTCATGCCTTCACCCTCTCCCACTGCCCTCGCAGCCCTGCTGTCCCTGGGGTCCCTTCCCTGGGGCTCCCAAGCCCTCCCACCGCTCTCTCCCGGCCCTCTCGCACCCGCTCCCCATTTCTCACTGCCTGTCCCCGGCCGCGGCCCCTCCCTCACCGATGGTGGAGATGAAGGTGGTGTTGAAGGCGTCCTCGGAAAAGCGGAATAGGAGGCAGGTCTTGCCCACCCCCGAGTCGCCGATCAGCAGCAGCTTGAACAGATAATCATACGTCTTCGCCATCTTCTCGCTCCGGCCCTCTGACCGCGGAGCGAGAGGAGCGGCGGAGAGAGGCGGGGAGGGGGCAGCGGGCGAGGGGGCGTGCCCGCTGAGCCGCCGCCGCTCGACCCGCCCCTCGACCCGCCCCTTTCCTCGGAGAAGGCCTGCGCGCCCCGCCCCGCGTGGCCAATCCGCGGAGGCTTCGTCATCACCGCCCGCGCCCCAGTGTTTGGTGGGGCTTGTAGTTCCTTTGAGGAGCTTCGGGCGTGCCCGGGGTAGGCAGTCCCCGCGGCCCCAAAGGATAAAAGAAGAGCCACTCTGGGCTGGGTGATCGGGGATTAGGCGTTTCCACTCGAGGTAGGCAGGGAGGGCCGGTTTCCAACTCTGCGTGTCCTACCACCGGAACTTAACTTCGTCGTATCTTTGTGTGCTGGTGCCTTTCAAATCCAGGACCTCGGAATCTGAGTCCAGCCGATCCCGCATCTCTTGCACCGCGACCCGCAGCTGAGATGCTTTCTTTCCTTCCCGCTGCCCTGGCGCAGGCTGTGGATTATCTGCAGGGTGCCTTATCTGGCTTTTCCTCCAGCTGCTGCCCCCCTCCCGCAGCCCGTCAGTTACGGAGCTCGAAAAGAATGATTGTGGTTCTCACTTGAACCCCACTCCTGTTCTCTTCTTCACGCCTCCAGAGCAGAGCGAAATACAGTGGGTATTTTAGAGGATCTGCTATGCAGACCGCTTACCTCCTCCCGCAGGAAGATGGACAAAAAATCTGGGAATTGACATTTTCAAGGCTTGTGCTGTAGGCCTGTGCCCTATAAAACTGCAAGCATTCATGCGAGGCAGGAACTATGACCGTGGGAATCTGGAGGATAAGATTTGGATTTTGTCTTGGCTCAGCTGCTTAACAGCACATAGGCTTTCTGCACCTCAGTTTTCTCAAATGTAAAATGGGTATAAAACAAGCTGTTTCATAGGGTTGTAGGAAAAATTAAGTGAAATACTGAATGTGAAAGCACTTTGAAATCCTTAAGGCAATGTAGAAATGTTAGTGGTGATGGTTACCTTCTTCAACCCTCTGTAGGCTCTCACTTTTATGGATAACAAATGGGGGAAAAGCAGCATTCTGTTATACTCAATTTAATCCTTTATTTCTTGTCTTAGACTATTGTTTGTTTTGTGAATGTATGATTCAGGCCTCTTTCAGTCGCTAGGGGCAGAAACCCAACCAGATCACGCTATCACGAAAGGGGGATTTAATGGCTCAGGTAAAGCAGAAGGTTAAGCGAATAGCTAAGGAGGTCTGGGACCAGAAGCTCTATCCATTCAGGGCTCTCTGTCTCTCATCTCTTCTCCCTTCTAATTTCTAACATGTCAAATACCAACAAACGCTTTTTAGAGTCCTCAATAATTTTTAAGAGGATTAAGGGTTCCTGAGGCCAAAATATACGAGAACCACAGTCTACGGTTCTTAGGTCTAAGGAAACACCTTTTGGAAGGTTAGAGAAGGTTATTAAGGGAACCAGTGGACTCAACCATTAGTAGACTAAGGAGAAAACTTGGACAGTTAGTTGAACAAGACAGCAGGTTTTTCTAAAACACGTCGTGTGCCTTGTGACTTTATGTTCAATGCCAGTGATATTCCATTCTTCGTCTTGTTGCGAGACAAGAAAGACAAGAAAATTCAGTTAGGCCTAGTAGCTGCTTTCACCTTCTATGTGAAAAAAAAAAAAAGATAAAACGTGTCATTAACTCACACTTCTTAATCATACAGTACCCAGAGGGTTGCTGCTAATCTAATGTCTAATTTCTAGAGTCCACTTGATGGGAACAGATCTCTAAGAAGGTCAGAGTCACAGTTTCTATCCCCTAATGAGGAGGGAGTCTGTCCTCTGGCACAGGCTGAGCCTCCTTGTCCCAGCCAGTTCTTGGGCAAGTCTGTGAACTTGGCCTCAGCCAGGGCTGAACAAATGTGGACAGCACCTTCCTCTTCATTTGGAAAAGTAGTGAAAAAAATCTTCGAAGACTACTGGAATCCTCTTTCTTCTGTAAAACGTGTACTGATTAACATAACTTTTAGTTCCACTAGCTGCATGCAACTATTGGCATTCTCTCTCTGTTTGAATAAGAACACACTGATGTGGCAAAGAACTTAAGTTCATAAGAGAAGCTAGGGTTAGGAATTTTAAAGTCCCTAAGTTTCCTTAGGGGAATTTTGTTAATTGATGGGAATTAAAAATTTTTTTGTTTTGTTTTCACTTCCCTGGCTTTTCTCTATTAGCAAGTGTGTAAAACATTTGGGACTTTCTAGCTGATAAGTCTGTATACCACTGTTGAACCATTCAAGCATTTTGATATACTGACACTACTTCAAGAAGAATCCAATTTTTTTTCCTTTTGTGAATTATGAATTTTCATATTTTGTATAACAACATGTTACTTAGAGATCAGATTTGGGTGGTAGTAACTACTATTGAATCAAGGCACTTTGCTCAAAAGACTGGACAATAAGTGTATTTGTAGACCTAAGGGTCCCACAGATAACAGGTTGCTGGCTGCCACTTTCTCTTCTTTCTACAAGTGGCATGTTACTATGTTCTGAGAAAACCACATCAATACTTTTTTGTCAGTTGCCCAAACCCACCCTTAAAATGCTATGTCACTGCAGATACTAGGCAGACCAGCACTTTCAATTTGATTCTGTAAATGTTTATTGAAGCCTTTGATAAGTTTAACATGTACATGGCAGCTTGACTTAACAGGAATCTAGCTGTCCAAGGAGTTTACCCTCTGTGGTTTTTGTCAGGCCAGTACTCTTTTCCTCCTGCTTTTGGGCAGCCGCTCCTCCCCCTCTGGTAGCTGTGAATCATGGTACTTTATTCCTTCAGCCACAGAGGTGGGCATATGGCCAGGCTAGGTCAAACTGAGCTCTTACCCGTGAATTTTCTAGGAAGGTGGGGTGATGATGATGAAAGGAGATCTCGCTGATGTGAGGTCTTCAGGCTGGTTGATCAGAATGTAGTTCATTTTCCTGTATTCTCTTGTTGCTGCCCTCCTCTATATGGTTACTTTGTCCTCAGTCTGGCTTTCCTCATGGTAGCAAGCAGGACTGCCATGCTGCACAATTCCAAGAGCCATTATTCACTTCTTACAGTAGTTTATTCATCCTGCGGGTCTTTAACCCCCAAGAATCTACAAACACATTCTTGAGGGTATGTGTGTTCTCTAGGCAAATTTTCAAATTAATTCAAGCATTCCTTAACTGGTTCAAATTGTTCCATGACACGTGAATGTGAGAAATGTCACCTTTCTTAATTGCTTAAGTGAAATTAAACTTGGCTGAGACCCCTACTCATCAAGGGCTGGCAAAACTGGTACCAAACATTATTGGGACTTTTCCTCCCCTTAACTCTATCCTACAGGAATCCAGGTGCTTACATGGTCCTAAAAAATTAGGGACAAAGCAACCTCTGGTTGTCAGTCTGTACCCATCAGTGCTGACGCTTCTGTCCAACCACCCTTGGGTTCTGGTCCTCTGCCATCTGTTGAGCACAGCTGTCCCGGTGGGCTACAGAGATGTCCTTCATGGGGCTTATTTTCAATGACTGATGACTCAGTCATCGAATAAGTTCTCTCTCTGTTATCTAAAGTTTGTGTACTTCTTTGTCTTCTCCCTTAAACCTTGAGCCTTTTGAGGAAAGGGACATTGCTGATTTCTCACTGTGTCGCCAGCATGCCTAGAATGATGCCTTACACATAGTAGGTACTCAGTTGTTGAATGAATGAATGAACATCTGACTATCATGCCAGAAGTCTAGGTTGTTGGGTTTTTTTTTGCCACACCGCATGGCATGCAGGATCTTACTTCCCTGACCAGGGATAGAACCTGTGCCCCCTGCAATGGAAGCACAGAGTCTTAACCACTGGACCACCAGGGAAGTCCCCAGTCTAGGTATTTATAAAACATCTGGGACACCTTCAGTTTATTATTTGCTATAAGACCTAGGTATTTTTAGCCTCACCAATACCTTTCTGGTTGTACTTTACCTTGTATTTATATGTTATTCATTTTGTAAGTATACTATTTATTGTTGTGTTTAAAAAATCAGTGTGATTATATATTTCTCTAGCTTGTCAAGATCATATTGAATGATAACTCCTCAAAAATACCAATTTCTCTTATCAACTGTCTGTCATCCCAAACCATGCTATTTGTTTAGTGATAATCCAGTGGGATAATTCTACAATTATCTTCATCAGAGAGGGACACACTGTACTCTTTCCACCCACTGATGTTTCCTGAGCAATCACTGGTTGAATAATGTCTACTCAAACAAGCTTACACTGTGAGACCAGCTCAGCAAGGCCTACCTGGAGGATACAAAGGTATCTATCATGTGGTCCCTGCCCTCAGTTTGCTTCCCAGGTAACTGAGGGGAGATCCCACAAGCGAAAAGTTCAATGATAAATGGGAGGCAGATATCTGGCAGACACACACTTCATCTTTTCTGATGGGTCAGGTGTCTGTTCTGATTGGTTGGCTTTTAATTCGGATTGGTCAGACATCCAATCTGATTGGTCAAGTGCTTATGCCAAACTGATTGTTAAATATTTTGCATATCTCCACTGAATGTAAAAATTAAATAAAAATTACATGATAATACCAAAAAATGGCTACATGAAATTTAATATAGGGTGGATTGGAAGGAATCTATTCTAATACACTTGTATTATTTATTTCTCTAATAATAAAGTTTTTGACAATAAAATATGTTAGTGAAATTCATTCATTTCATTAGCCTGGGCATTGCTATGTAGGATTTTGTGTCAAATAAGGCACATACACAGTAAGTACTATGTGCTTTGGGTAGAGTTTCTTGTTAGAATGAGTGATTAAAGAAAGCCTTCTGGGGCTTCCCTGGTGGCGCAGTGGTTGAGAGTCCGCCTGCCGATGCAGGGGACATGGGTTCGTGCCCCAGTCCGGGAAGATCCCACATGCCATGGAGCGGCTGGGCCCATGAGCCATGGCCGCTGGGCCTGCGTGTCCGGAGCCTGTGCTCTGCGGCGGGAGAGGCCACAGCAGTGAGAGGCCTGCGTACCACCAAAAAAAAAAAAAAAAAAAAGAAAAGCCTTTTGGAACCAACTTTAAAATGGACTTTGATCCAAAGGCAAAGTCAAAATTTATGAAACTCACAATCAGCATCATAAGAGGTATTGAGATACGTGTGGCAGTAAATAATAGAATACTAAATGGCTTAAATAATACAAATATTTACTTAATCATATACTAAAATAACCAGATCTAGAGCTAGCGACAGGTGAGTGATCCAGCAGCTCAAATGACATTCCCAGGACCTGGTTTCTCTCTCTTGGTTTCTTAGCAATGCCTCCTCAAAGTAACACTGATTTCAACAGACCAGCCTCATGTGGTTGTAAAATGTCTTTCTGAAACTCCTGGGACACCTAGATTCAAAGAGAGCAGAATGTAAAGAATCCTCTTTCTCAGGAGTTCAAATAAATACCATAGAATTCAGTTCCATGGGCCCTGGCTGCCCTTCCATGAACCAACCCTAGGGTCCAAGAGAATGGCGTAAGCCAACTGGCTTAAGTCATTCGAGCTGAATATGGGGTCAAACTCACCCTAAATCACAGGGTCCTCTTAGAAATAGAGAAGACAGGAAGCAACAAGGCTGTAGAAGCAACCAATGAAAACTACTATCTGTTTCAGTGTCAAATGCATATAGATATTCATATCGTGTTCAGTTATGTTGGAATTTCTGGAGAGGTCATGGGGCTGAATCCAGGAAAATTCTGACTTGTCTTTCTCTCAAACAGATGGAGAGACGTTGAACTGGAAAGAAGAGGCAAGAGAGAAATATTGTTTCCTTGAGGAGGGGATGGGTGGTCCAAAGCTAGAATTAACACAGGCACTTAGACACCTGGTCCCTTTTCTACCCCACTTCAGCAATCAGCTAAGGTTAAACACTTTGATAGCCTTGAACTTTCTAAATTCTCTATCAGGCCCTGACAAGCCTGTCCTGGGATTTTGTAATGGAAGGAAGAATGGACAAAGCATCAGGTGACCTGGGTTCTGTTCCTAGCTCTGCCCCTAACTAGCTCTGTGACCTGAAAGAAGGACAACAACCCTTCTGTGCCTCAGTTTCCTTATTTGTGAAATGAAAGGGCTGGACTACAGAATCCATTTCTGTCTATAAAATCCTTTGGCTCTTGAACCCAAGCTCCTAACAGGTGTCCTGAGATCTGCCTTAGGGGTTCTGGTCTTACAGACTTTGGTCTCCAAGGCCAACTAAACACCCTAGTGAATTGAGATTCATCAACAGGCCTAGGAGGCCTTGGAGGCCAGGCAGAGTGTGGGACTGGAAAGGAGCCCAAGACACCTAGTTCCTTATTCTAAAAAGCATTCAGTTCACCCTATGACTCAGTTATCAGTACTTCTCTCTTTCCAAGGAGTTCAAAGTTTCAGTCCTTTCTGTGACGAGAACAAGTTACTGGGTTGCCAACAACTTATTGGATTGCCAATCTACAGGATGAAGAGAAAAATGAAATTCTCCTTTGTATTTTGAGCCATATTCAGATTCCTGCCTCCAATTCCTGCTTAATATGGATAATCATTTCCTGAATAACCTTGAATACAGATTTCGCTACCACCACCAATTTAACAGCAGCAAGGGCTTATAAAACGGAGTTTATCAGGGAGCACGTTGAATGCTCCCAAACCTGTGATAAAACACCCTATCTCTCTTGAAATTTTTGCTCTTGCTGTTCAGGCAGAACTGAAGAGTTAACATGAAACCAAGCAGATCTCTTTGATTACTCATTTTTAAGATTTACAATTATAAATTATGGTACAATCTAATAGAATGCTGAAGAAATAAGGTTGAATAGGTAATTCTTTGGGGCCAGGATGAATATTCAGATTAAGAAGAACAGTTAATGAAATCCCAATCACATAGTAATTTCCCTCCTATTACTTTCTGAAACTCAAGTAGCTGTATGGCCTAATTAGGCCTGTTTGGGGGATTATCACAACATTTTATTTCTGCAGTGAGTGACATCACTCGGCATTTAATATTCATTGAGGATTTTACGAAACAGAGAGGTTTCCATATGTCTCTAGAGCAAATCATTTGTGTTTGCCATCTGCTACTCAAGAGTAGTTTTATAGAAAAAGAATGCAAATCGCTTGGTTCTTTAATTACTTTGGGGTTAGGCTATACTACAGTTGGGATTGTGGGACAGCCAATTCACTGCTAGGAGAATACTGTTGTTTACTTAGCCACCAACTTAAAGAATTCTTTTCAAGCAAATGGCATGAAAAGAAATTGAAGCCTAAAATTATCTTTGTCCTTTTAAGTAGAGGCAAAGACCATTGTGAAGTGATGTGTGAGGCTTTTTTCAGTTGGCATTAAGGAGACACTATCCAGAGCACAGGACATTGAGGTCAGTGTAGCAAGCATCGGTTCTCTTTTCTTAGTTCTGACACCAAAGGAATATATGACTCAGAACTTTAAAAAAAAAAAAAAAAAAAAAAAAAGCCAAGGATCTCCTTGAGCTCAGTATCAAAAAAACGGTAATTTACTCTTAGTCACCCAGGAGCTAATTACCTTGGCTTTGGACTCAGTGCCATTTGTTTCTCCTTCCCCCATTCTCATTAGCTTCTTGAATTGTGGATAATTCTCTGCTCGGTAGCATCTCCACCAGCCTATGGACACACACCATTAGTTTTGCTTCATCAGGAGTAACTTTAAACAACAGAGTTTTACCAAAAGTGGAAACCCTGGAGCTTTAAGATTATCTGTAGATTTCAATTACTGACACTTTTTCTAAACTTCCTCACAGTAAAATTTCATTCACTGTGATTGTTAGCACATAGAATGTGAAAAATTGGCAACTGAAAGGGACCTAGTTTGGCCATTGACTAGCTATGAGATCTTAACCTCATGGCCCTCTGATTTCTAAGACTATTTTCTGCTTTAAGATGCTATAAAATCAATGCGTTTAAGAGATCGTTTATTCTAATGTTTCAAAAGTTTGTACCTCAGAATGCTAAGTGAATCAGCAGATGTTAGTAGGTGAAACTAGAAGAGAGGGTTTCATGGTCAAACTCGTTTGAGAAATGCTGCTATCAGTGTTTTGAAGGTACAGCTTCTCAGAACCCTTCATATGCTGCTGTGCCTTGTGACTCTCCACCACTGGGTGTGGTGGGCAGCTTTTCCTACACTGCTGCCCCAGGCTGCTTTTTGAAAAAATGTCTTATGGGACCTGTGTTTTGCGAAATATAATTTGGGAAACTCTGATGTAACCTAAACCCTTAGTTTTAGACATGAAGATCTAAGCTGTAAAGTCCTCCTGTCACGATGAGAATCAGCACGTTTACAAGAAGCCGTCCAGAAGCAAGGCAGCATCCGTTAGCAGAGTGCCTGACACACTGGACTGAGAGCACCTGTCTCTGCCTCCTGGTTTCTCCTGACTCCCAGGGCAGGGCTCCCTCATGCTGCCTCTGTCACCATCACACCCACAGAAAGGCCAGCCAAGGGGTGGGGGCAATGTGATGGCTGTTCCCTTCCCGCCTGGGGCTTTACCCTCAAGTCCTGGGGGACTGGCAGATATTGTACTAACTGAAATGAAAATCATTTTATGTGCAGAAGCAAATTCACCCAGAATTCTGAAAGTGCAAAAGACTAGATCCTTAAAGGAACATTCTGGATGCTGTGTTTTTCAGAAAAAAAGGAGAATGTTAAGTAATTAAGCTAACATTCGCGTTCTTCCTTTTCTATTATTCTATATTTTGAGCGAGTTATAGGATGTGTTAGGCAGTCCCATCACACCCAGGCTAATTTCTTACAGTGACATCTAAAGTTCTGTAAAATGATCTGCACAATAAAATGGTTTTAAAGGTGAATTACTTAAATTTCTTGAGGGCATGAATTATATTTACATTGTATCCCTTATGACTAACACAGGGCTTGGCATATATCAGGCACATAATGATAAATACGTTTGCATTAATTAGTAGATTATAATCTGATGATTAGGCTTTAATAAAATAATGGTAATAACATATTTTTTGTTTGTTTCAAACTAGTATATTTAGAGGTTCCATTTTCACTCCTCAATAGATTTTATGTATTTCTCATATGCTTCTTCACTCATTAGTTCATCTAGTTCTGAAGAGTTACTGAGTTTCATCTTGATCAGCCAACCATCTTCATAACAAGCTCTGTTGACAAGTCCTGGATTTTCTGCTAGAGCTTCATTAATTTTAGTTACTTCTCCTGATAAGAGAATAGAGTTCACTAGCAGCTTTCACAATTTCCACAGCACCAAATTCCTTGTTTGTTCAATTTCATCCCAACTTCAGGCAGACTACAGTAAACAACATCTCCCAAAGCTTCCTGTGCAAAATTGCTGATTCGCACTATTCCAACACAGTTTTCTGTTGTTACCCATTCATGTTTGTGAATTTACGCACCGACAGCATATTGGGGCCAGTGCGTATCCAAGGCAGAGGCGAGCAGGGCGCGTTGGGCGCAGAGATGGCGCGCAGGCTGCAGACCGCGGCCCGCATGCTCGCAGCGCCATGTTCGCAGGGGCGCAGGGGGTCTCCGCGCAGCATCTAGAGCACCCCGGCCGACGGGGGCAGGGGTGGCCCCTAGTAATAACATATTAATGGTACAAATTAATGATAGCCTACCTTTGCAAAAATCTCTAAGATACATTCCTTGCCCTGGTTAAGGTTTATAATCAGAAGCTGGTTAACACTCCTTATTTGTAACCTATTTTCATAAACAATTGCACTGTGATGTGGTGTTTCTTTTAGGTAGTAATAAATGGGATCACTTCTATATTTGACTTTGAGACACATGCACATAGACTTAGAATTGGAATGAGTCAGGGGACATCAAGTTCTGTCTTCCAGTCATTACAGAATTCTGCTTTCATCACTTGGCCTATATTAAACATCCCCAGAGACAAAACACATAATAATAAGCCTGAAGAAATGTGTGATCCTGGAGGGCCTTCTGAGTCATCAAAGAAGGATTAAGTCATGTTGGTAAATTATAGTATGTGTTCTCTACAGTTGAACCTTGAACAACATGGGCTTGAACTGCATGGGTCCACTTACATGCAGATTTTTCAATAAATACCCAAAAATATACATATAGAACATCCTGTGCAAGACTTGAAGTAGATAGCCTATCCTTACATAAACATGAGATGAGTGATATTTAATATGAAATTAATATGTTAGTTTTCTTACTGTTTTATAACTTTGCTTTCAAAGAATTACATGACCATATAATATGCCTCTCTCTCCCTCCCTCTCTCTGTCTCTCTCTCGTAAATGGAGGAACTGCATATCTGCCTATCATCACAGGTACGTGGTTTTTAAAAAATATATAACAATGTTTCTAATACTGTAGTATGAATATGACTGTAATACTGTATGCCATAAAAATGGTGTAACCATTCATGTGGGTATATGCTAAGTTACAGTGAAGCAATAGTATCAATTACACTAGGCTACCATAAAGCAATCATATTGCTCCTTCTTTGTTATCAATGCATGAATCATTTTATCTGTAAATAAATATGAATTTCTTTTTCACATTATCTTTTCATTTTTGATATCTAGTGTTGTAAGCAGATAGGGTAGGGGGTCCCCGGAGAAAGACAGCCAAGCATGGCTCCTCTTGACATAAGCCATTTTTGGCCTAAGCCATTTTGTTATCTAAGCCTGGACACAATGCTTGTCCTTGAACTGGTCTCAGTAATTAATGATCTTAAGGGAAAAAAAGAATGCAGGAGCAAATGACTGTTATCAGGCAAGAGAAGTAACAATAGCAAAGGTAATATATCAGTTGTAAAGACTCCCACTTCTGCTTCAATGGTAAAGATTAGCCTGAAGCACTTTCTTGGGCTGTTTTGTAGAATTTAAACCCCCCTGGAGCACTCAACCACCAGATCAACTGGAACCTAAGGGATGATGCTGTTGACCTTTTCTGACCCTGGTGACTTCAATCAACTAAAGCTTGGACTCTGTCAATCCCCAATTGTATGCTGAATTCTCCTCTGCTCAAGCCCTTTCATGAATGAATATGCATGTACCCTCAAGCTTAAAACGTCACCAATTTTGGGACTTTCCTGGTGGTCCAGTGGTTAAGAATCTGCCTTCCGATGCAGGGGATGCAGGTTTGATCCTTGGTCAGGGAACTCAGATTCCCATATGCTGCAGGGCAACTAACCCTGCATGCTCTAGAACCCGCACGCCACAACTAGAGAGAAGCCCACATGCCTCAACAAGGAGCCTGCGCGCTGCAACGAAAGATCCTGCATGCCACAACAAAGATCCCGCATGCTGCAACTAAGACCCGAAACAGCCTAAATAAATAAATAAATAAATATTAAAACAAACAAACAACAACAACAAAAAAAACTTTGCCAATTTTGCTATTCAGGGAGACACTGCTTTGGGAAAGATCCCCAGTGTTCTCCTTACTTGCTGCAAGTAACAAATTCTTCCTTCTCCTGATCTTTGGCTTGGTTGTATCTGTTGGCTTGACCCCCACCAAGAGGCCAACACAGTTTTTTTGGTAAAAATTTTGGCAACCACGAAGGGACATCTTGCCTAGCCCCTTTGGGTTCTCCCAGCTCTATGTTGCTGGGGACCTGCAGGCAAGGGCATAGGAGAATCCCTCTTGATGCCTGAGTTGTCAGGTCCATGCACCTCAACTCACTTATCAGACTCAGAGTCTACTCCAGACATCTTGATCTGGAGGGTCCCTTTGAAGAAGTGAGTGGCATTCACCCAACAAATCAGCTTCTGTCCCCATCTCAACAGGGGAGGAGGAATGACTCAAGAACTGTGCAGTTAATCTTGTCCAGTAAGCAGATAGGGTAGGGGATCCCTGGAGAAAGAGAACCAGGCATGGCTTTCTTGACATAAGAGAAGCCATTTTTGGCCTAAGCCATTTTGTTATCTGAGCCTGGCAACAGTACTTGTCCTTGAACAGGTCTCAGTAATAATGATCTTAAGAGAACAAAAGGACAAACTTAGGCAAGAGAAGTAACAATAGCAAAGATAACAAATTGTAAAGACTCCCAGTTCTATTTCAATGGTAAGGACTAGCCTGAAGCACCACCTTGAGCTATTTTGCAAAATTTAAATCCCTCCCTCAGGCGCTCAACCACCAGATCAACTGGAATCTAAAGGATGATAGTGTTGACTTTTTCTGACCCTCATGACTTCAATCAACTAAAGCTTGGACTCTACCTACCACCTAAGCCCATTCATTAATATGCATGTATGCTTAGCTTAAAAATTCCCTATTTTTGCTGTTCAGGAAGATACTGCTTTGGGAAAGATCCTCAGTGTTCTCCTTGCTCCAAAGTAATAAATCCTTCCTTCTCCTGGTCTTTGGTTTTGTTGTGTCTTTTGACCTGACACCCTCCAAGAGGCAAACCCAGTTTTGGGGTGACAGTCTGGCCATGTTAGCTTGGACCCTGAGGGGTTGTCAGACAATCCCAACCTCCGGCTTGGGAACCAAGATCCCACAAGCTTCATGGCACGGTTAAAAAAAAAGGAAGAAAGAAAAAAAGGAGCAGTACAATATCAAAGAATAAAAAGCAAAAAATTAGAAAGATAAAAAATAATTAGGAAAAATAAAACTATAATTGAAACAACTGCAACAAGGTAAAATAAAACCACAAAAGAAAAAAGAAAACAAAAAAGGGGGGAGGGGGAGAACAAGCCAAAAGGAGAGATCACTAATAAAGTATAAAGAATAAAATAGGGGCTTCCCTGGTGGCGCAGTGGTTGAGAGTCCACCTGCCAATGCAGGGGACACGGGTTCGTGCCCCGGTCCGGGAAGATCCCACATGCCGCGGAGCGGCTGGGCCCGTGAGCCACGGCCGCTGAGCCTGCGCATCCGG
>NW_021145931.1:19750-33114 GCF_002837175.3 Physeter macrocephalus | reverse complement strand
GGGTGGGGGTGGGGGGTGGGGGGGTGGAACTTAGGCAGGGGCGGGGTTTAGGGTGAGGCGGGACCTAGGTGGGTGGCGGGGTGACATTTGAATGTAGGGCGGGGCCTCTGCTTAGGACCTGCACAGAAGGGGAGAGGCAGCACGTGGAAAGGAGGGCCTCTGGAGTGTGGGGTTCCGGAGTTTGGCGGTAGGGCCCTGTGTGAGGGTGTGTGGGTGGGGTTCAGGCCCAGCGCAGTTGGAGTGCGCATATGTCTCTGAGTGTAGAGATGGGGCCCTGGGTTGGGGGTGTAGGGGCGGGGCTTGGACTTTGTGCAGCAGGAGGGAGGCTCCGAGGGCAGAGCATTAGGCCCGGGAGCCCGTGATGCCTAAGTGGACAGGGAAAGCACTGGCCACGTTCCCTTCCTGTCCTTTGCACCCCTCCCCCATCATCTCCCCCAGGGTCTCCCCCATTGCTGCTGGACCCCTAACTGTGGGTGGGTCCCACTGGCTATAGGAATTCCTCCCCTCCCCCAGCTGCCCCTCAGGGATGCTGGTCCCAGAGGTCCGGCCTTTACTTTTGTTCCCCCTTTCCTCCCTCCCACTCCCTCAGGACCCGTGGCTGGAGGGGGCCTCGGTGGGCAGAGGATCAGGCCCCAGATCTCAGCAGGCTCCTGGGGGCCCAAGTGGGCAGGGGAAGTGTGGCCACGCTCCCTTTTGATCCTCTGCCCTCCCAGTGGTCCCCCAATTTCCCCCTTTGGGCGTGGGACCCCTTCCCCTCCCCCAGCCACCCCTCAGGGGCGCCAGTCCCATCCCACCTCCACTTCTCCCCCCGCTTCACTCCCCTCACGCCCCACATACTACCCGGTCACTGGGGGTTCCTCCTGTCCTCTTAGGTGTCTATGGTCCCCCACCGGTGCCTGGTAGGTGCCCTAGTTGTGAGGAGATGTGAATTCTGCATCCTCCTAGTATGCCATCTTGACTCCACCCCCCGCTTTTGATATTTTTGACAAAATTCCCAAATATCATATTTTTAAAAAAAATTTTTGGCCATGCCACACGGTCTGTGGGATCTTAGTTCCCCAACCAGGGACTGAACCTGTGCCCCCTGCAGTGGAAGTGCAGAGTCTTAACCAGTGGACCACCAGGGAAGTCCCCCAAATATCCAATTCTAACTGAAGTTCTTTTGACCTCCAGCTAACTATGATGCTTCAGAGGACCCCTGAAGTACCTCAGAGAGATATATTAAATTAACTAGGATTATTTGGTATGTTAAATTACATGGGAAGCATTGTCAAATGAGTGATAAGCTTTCTCAGGTTATACTGTAGGGATAAATGTTATTATTATCAATATAGGCACTCTAGAAATTATATGAAATTTCTAAAATTTGGATATGTTCTGGTATATAATGTTATCTGTCATAATTCTAAGTATTATCTTAAAATGTTGTATGTCACAGCAGTAACCAACATTCTTTGTCAATTACATTGTAATCAGGTGTTAATCACGCCTTTTTAAGTCTTTTGTCATTTACAGACAGTTATTGTTACACTCTGATGTTTTGCAAAAGTGCTTCATCTTCAAGAAGATTCTTAGGAAGGATGTTTTGATAAGTATAGGTCTCTGATAAATTTCTGATCATACCACTGAACTGGTTAAGAAATTAAAGAATCTTAATGAAAACCTGATGGCTTCATAAAACTGTTAACAAAAAGGATTAGCTATTGAGTGAACTAATGAATATGGTTATAATTTTTATGGTTTTTGTCTAAAATGTTACTGGCTTTAATCTGTGTTTTCCAGATATAAAGAAACCCTTCCGCTCAAGCTAATTATAACTAACAGCAATTTGGTAAATTATACCTTTGGAAGTAAAACAGGAACATTTGTCTTTTTTTTTCTACCTGATCCCTCCAAAAATTAGAAATTCTTAAGTTCCCAGCAGCTTTATCAAGTAAATAAAGAAGGCCACCACCTAAAAGGTACAGGAACCTCAAGGTATTTTGGGGACCTTGAAAAGGGTGGAATTCACTCAAATCTGTAGATAATTCAGGTGAAATCTGTGACAGGCCCATGGCATGGCTTTCCTGCCTTTAAGAGACCTTTCAAAAGTTCAGTTGAGATTCCTTATGAAAAGCTCCAGCTGAGCCAACTTAAAAGAGCCTAAGTAATCAATTAATCAGACTTATTTTGCAAACAAATTAGTCTTAATTTGGCTATATTTGCTAAAAATGAGGGTAATTTTAGAGAAAAATTATGTTTCAGTGGATACTAAAATCAAGTTTTGTTAATTGAGGTCTGTATTTACTGCCTGAGACTCACCTCCCAGATAGCTACTTATTGTTACATTACATAATTGTAAATTTTAAATGAATTGCTAAAAAGACACTCTAAGTTTGTTTCTGAAGCTTATCATAACAATGTATCTTTAGAAGAAGATCAGATGCCCCATGTCAAGGTCCTATCAAAATTGAATGTTATTGTGTTAGCCATATGTTTGCCCTGATGTTCAGGAGGAAAAGAAAATTATCTAGTGAAGTTATCACACAGTGTAACTAATCATGACATGTATCACTGCTTGCTTTAAGTCTACTGCTATAAGCACATGTACAATGTTTGTGTTACAATTTGGTATAATGGATAAATGTATATATAACCTACAAAATGTTTCCCCATTAACATACCTCTGAGCCTGTTCACAATATTGATTAACTTCCCCCAATGTGGATAACTAGAAGAATATCTATATATTTACAAAAAGGAGGCTTAGCACAAAGGAATATGATGAATCCAGGGCAGGCAGCAACCACCCTGGTATCAAGGGACAAATATTTTTGTCTATTGAAAGACTTTCAATCAAGAGGGGAAATGATGAAAAAAAATCTTCATATTGAGATATGGGGAAGTCATGCTGGCTTATACATGGTTTAACTTAAACTTTACTGACCAGAATGGCCTGTTTTGTGGCCTATAGAACATGCATTGTACATCTGCTTTGGCCATTGAGGAGAGGAATGCTTTCAGAAATCAAACATAGAGGGGAATTCCCCAGTGGTCCAGTGGTTAGGACTTGGTGCTTTCACCTTTCACTGCAGTGGGCCTGAGGTTCAATCCCTGGTCAGAGAACTAAGATCCTGCAAGGTGCATGGTGTGGCCAAAAAAAAAAAAAATAGAAAGAAAGAAATCAAACAGAGAGGACGTCATCATCACTCACATAGAGGCTTTAACAAAATTTACCCAGCAAGCCTTAACAACAGTAATCAGGCTGTCAGTCTAATGAACTCGGAAGTTTCTAGGAAGAAAAAGCGGTCCTACAAAACTGCATGGCCCTTGATATTTTAACAGCCTCTCAAGGAGGAACCTATGCTATAATATATACCAAATGCTGTTTTTAATACCTGATGAGTCTTCTAATATAACTCACCTTATGATGCACATGAAAAATCAAATCTCCTCTCTGAATGATCCCCTTCCCAGTTTAGGGAAAATATTAGAAAAATGGTTTGGTTTAGGGGGCTCTTGGCTCAAGTCTGTGCTAATGATGTTGCAAAGTTGTTGTTAACTGTCTCTCCCACTGTGTCTCTTCTACACCTGCTAGAATAATGCTATTCAAGCAAGGTTCAGATACTACTTTGGTGGACCCCAAAACTTACCTAGCTCTAGCAGCAAGAGAGTTTCACTCCTCTAACTAGGGAGACTAAAACATCCATTCTCAGCAGGAAGCAATTACAGAAGACTTACCTTCAGTCCAGTACCCCTCAGGATTGAAGAATGAAATATCTCAAGGGGGGATTTTGTAAGCAGATTGGGTAGAGGGTCCCCAGAGAAAGAGATCCAGGCATGGCTTTCTTGACAAAGAGAAGCCACTTTTGGCCTCGGTCATTTTGTGATCTAAGCCTGGCCACAGTGCTTGTCCTCGAACAGATCTCAGTAATTAATAATCTTAAGGGAACAAAAGAAGCAGGAACAAATGACTGTTACCAGGCAAGAGAAGTAACAATAGCAAAGATAGCAAATCAGCTGTAAAGACTCCCAGTTCTATTTCAGTGGTAAAGATGAGCCTGAAGCACTCAATCACCAGATCAACCAGAACCTAAAGGATGATGATGTTGACCTTTTCTGACTCTTGTGACTTCAATCAACTAAAGCTTGGACTCTGTCGACCTTTGCCCAATTCTATGCTGAATTCTCCTCTGCTCAAGCCCCTACATAAATATGCATGTACCTTTAGCTTAAGCGGAGACACTTCTTTGGGAAAGATCCCCAGTGTGCCCCTTACTTGCTGCAAGTAATAAATCCTTCCTTTTCCTGATGTTTGGCTTGGTTGTGTCTTTTGGCTTAACACCCACCAAGAGGTGAACCCAGTTTTTGGGTAATAGTGTTAGTTATTTGGATAACATCTACAGTGTTTTATATCATATAAGACAATATTGATGTAGGTACTGACAAGAAGATTCATCTTGTAAACAGACAACATAAACTTACAGTATCAATAAGTACAGTATAGTACTGTAAATTTTTTTCTACTTTATGATTTTCTTAATAAAATTTTCTCTTCTATAGCTTACTTCATTATAAGAATAGAGTATACATTACATATAGCATACAAAATATATACTAATGGACTGTTCATGTCATCAGTAAGGCTTCCAGTCAACAGTAGGCTTTTAGCAGTATGTTTCAGGGGAGTGAAAAGTTATATGCAGATTTTTGACCGTGTGGGGTAGGCACCCCAAGCCCCCACCTTGTTCAAGGGTCAACTATATTTTCATTTAATAAAAAATTTTTTTAGCACCTACAATATATAAAGCAACTCTCCAGGTACTATAAGGGTAATAAAGATGAAACTGATCCAGACCATCTCTTCAGAAGCCAATGGTGGTCGACAGATGAATGGATAAAGAAGGTGTGGCACATATATATGGAATATTACTCAGCCATAAAAAGAAATGAAATTGAGTTATCTGTAATGAGGTGGATGGATCTAGAGTCTGTCATACAGAGTGAAGTAAGTCAGAAAGAGAAAAACAAATACCATATGCTAACATATATATATATGGAATCTAAAAAAAAAAAATGGTCATGAAGAACCTAGGGGCAAGATGGGAATAAAGACACAGACCTACTAGAGAATGGACTTGAGGATAAGGAGGGTGGGAGGGAGGGAGACGCAAGAGGGAGGAGATATGGGGACATATGTATACGTATAACTGACTCACTTTGTTATAAAGCAGAAACTAACACAACATTGTAAAGCAATTATACTCCAATAAAGATGGTAAAAAAAAAAAAAAAAGAAGAAGAAGCCAGTGGTGGGACTTCCCTGGTGGGACTTCCCTGGTGGTCCAGTGGTTAAGACTCTGCACTCCCAATGCAGGGGGTGCAGGTTCGATCCCTGGTTGAGGAACTGAGATCCCGCATGCCACACAGCGGGGCCAAAAAAAAAGAGAGAAGCTGATGGCCTTGCAGGGGAGGCGGAGCACACTCGTAAATAACTACAATGCCAGGTAAAATTATGATCTGCCAGTAATGTGCTGTTGTGTTATTTATAGTTCTTTCCAAATTAGTTTATTTTTCTTTCAAAACTGGTAGTCTATAGTTAAGCGAATTATCCAGTATATTAGAACTCCCTGTTCCCTAACTATTCTGGATAAATGAAAGGTTACATTCCTCGATATCAGTGACATCAGGTATTACTAGCAGCCATCAGCATTGTCTGAGAGTCATTCTTCTCATTCAATGACAGGCCTGTACCATTCCAGCAAGGTCTTATTGACAGCACCACATCACCTTCTTTGGACATACAATTCACCTGAACTGGATGGGCGAGGAGGATGGATCAGATAATGTGGGAACTTGAACTGTGGTGAGGAGGCTGACGGCATGCCTTCAGGAAGTTGGATACTTGTGTGGGTGGCAACACAAAAGTAGATGGGCCGTGTTATCAAGTGACAACCAGAAATGGGGTCAGTATAGGCACACAGATTGTCCCTGGCTATACAGAATGGGTCTGTCTGAACAGACAGTGGATCTGTGGGGGAGAAGGCTGTAGGGGCAGGAAGAGGACCTGTCTGTCCACTCCACAGATGTGACCACTATGTGATGGTGTGACTTGACTCTTTTATTCTGATTTGGGTTCTATTTTTATCTCCATTTTAAAAGCAAAAAAAAAAAAATTAATGTATTAATTTATATAACCACCATCGAAAGATCATTAAGGAAATATGTCCTTCATATATTAGGAACAGTGCTGTCAGAGAAGGTTGGACTAAAGCCTTTGAATCAAGAATCCAGAATTCAATGCTGTTACCATTGACATAGAGCACAGCCACAAATTAGCATCAAAATATATATCTTACACATTTCCTTATTTACATCTTTTGCCTTAAGAATTTGATGATAAAAATACTTTTTAGAGGTGGACACGGTTCCCTTAAAATTAAATGTTGTAAATCATTAATTTAAACAAAGTTGATCTGTGAGTTAATACGGGAGCTGGTAATGTTAACCTCAATCATCAGATCAATGTTAATGGTAATGTTAACCTCTCAAGCCCCAGGACTGGGATCATGACTCTGACTCTAAGGGAAACGATGTGGACACAGAGGGATCTGTTTTGTCCCTCGGGTCCTCGAAACCTCGGCTGATCCAAGGACCCCTCCACAAAGAGCAAGGCGGCACACGCCCAGGGGCCCAGGGAATCTCTCCTTCTACCCACTTGGTGCATTTTGGGGAGGCAACAGTAGGGGTACCCAACCTAGGGTCACCACCTAGAGCTTTGGTATCTGTTGTTTTTATGGGAGCTCAGCCTCTTGCGTAAAATATTTAATTACAGAGCTTATTCATTGGGTTTGTGGCCTTTACACCTACTGGAGACCACGCCTACTGCCCAGAGTAAGTAAGTTATTTGTGGGAGGCAGCACACATAGCACTTGAAACAGCTCATGCCTCTGTGCCTTGTAGCTGAAGTGAAATTATTTATGGTATCCAGATTTGTGCCGTCTCCAGTATTAACTCACACTTTTGGCTGATTTATTATTTGGCCAGATAGCATTTGCTCTTAGGTCTTGGCAAGAGGCCCCTCCCTGGGGCCCACTCTTCAGAGAGCCTTACTCTTGCTCTCTTCTTGTCATTCCTCTTCACTGGGTGAGGAATCCACAGGCCAAGTGATTTATTCACTCAGAGCCTTGCCCTGCTTTTAGGTCCAGAATTCCCTGCCAAGTCCCTGCTTCCAGGACTGGTATGAACCTCTTTTCCTGATCTACCCTTCCAAAGGGAGGCCGTGCCATTGGTGTGGTACCACAGGCCCAAAGCGGTGGCTGTGAGGGGGTGCCGATGTGGCAGAAGCTTGAACGTATGTGGGGTGGGATCATCGTCATGTGTATATAAGGCCCTTTATGATATGGGTCAGGCCTGCGGGTGGGAAATGACATCAGGCCAGAACTGCTTTCCTGGAACCACCACATTCTGGTGTGGAGCTCTGAGGAGTTTTGCATCAATCAAACTGATTTTATAGGTCATTATAAACATATATCTATCAAGGTAGGAAAGGCTAACTGGCCTGTCAAGGCTAAATTGTTAGCTTCAGCTATAATTTTTTTATATTTAGACACATGATATGTGGGCCTCCATTTTTCCTGTTCCCCACATCCCACAAATATGGCACTAGGCCTGCTCTTGGAATAGGCTCAATTCTGAGTTCATTTAAAATTTTAATATAAAGGATCTGGTAAGAGACGGGTGAAGTGTGGGTAGTGGGTAGGCGGCTTTCCACCAGGTCAAATGTGACATTGCTACAACTGCCCACATTTCCTGGCCTGCTCCCTGGCCTGGCAGAAGAAACCTTATGTGCATGTGTGTTTAACATCCACTGAGAGCCAGAAAAGTATGACTTGGCTGTTTTCAAAGAATTCAAGCCCCACACTGTGCTCTGGTTGTGACAGCTGCCGTTCCCCTGCCAAGCAACACTTCCCAGCTGACTTCCTTAAGCTGTCTGGAGTTAAGAGCTGGGCACTTTGAAGGCCTCTTCCAGGCCAAAAAAAATGAACTAGAAAGGGAATTGGGGCAGGCTTCCTTGATTGAACACCACTTCACTTCAGCAAACCCCTAAGCCTTGCTATCTGTTTTGTCAGCTGTAAAATGAGCAGACTATTTCAGCCCTGCCTCAGAGGGCACCAAGCGGCGGGTTTAATTAATGATGATTGTGATGGGCTTTGTCATGTAAAGTCATATATAAATGAAAAGGAGCATTGGAGCTATTTTATCCAAAATCTGGAGTGCATCCTGCTTTCCAATGCCATCGATAAGACTTTACGTCCTGATCACAGACCGCTGCAGACTTCAGGGGTGCAGAAAAACACAGCTGGGCTCGCCTTACCTGAACAGAAAGCAGGGTTTGGTCATGGAAGTGGAGCATAGAGCAAGCAATCAGTGCATGGTTCAGATTTCTGATGGCAGGCAGCACTGAGATCCACTGGGTCCAGCTGGCGGCAGATGATGGACTGGTTTCTGCAATCAAAGTACAAAGAACAGGTGTACCCATTTATTCCTGGGACTGTTCTGGAAAGATCCTTGAGATTGAAAGTGTCACGTTGAGGGGAGAGCTCTTTCCAAAGATCTCCCCTGCCCTTCTCTCTGTTGCGCCTGCCTCGGTTTGCTGGCTGACAGCTTACACCAGAGGTGTTTTCTTCAAGGACAGTGTTTACTGAGAACAGGCCACAAGGATCAATCCTGTCTAGGATCCATTTCTTCCTTTAGTCTTGTGTCTTATCCATAAGGGTCACAACCCACATTTCACTTAAAGACATGGGTACATGATTAACCAGAAGTTGTACTGGTCCTGCTGAGAATCACACCTGAGAATTGTTGATTACTTTGGCTAACAGGGGATTTCTGTCTCCCTGACATGATTCAGCTAACAGCAGCAAATCGTAACTTTTATATACTTAGTAGACATGATCATTCCTTCCCTTCATCTCCTAGAGCTAGGATGTACTGGGATAAGACACCATATTCAGCGTTCTAACTATTTTGTACAGCCTCTTGTTAAGCATTAGATGACCTTGAGATCCTTGAGAAACCCAAGAGGGTGGTAATCATTTTTGCATTGCCCTTGACATCAGTGCCTTCCTTATAGGAGACAAAAACAAAAAACAAAAACAAAACCCCAACAACTTGTTCAGATGCATTGAAAATGAAAACTCCTCATGAGATAAAAAATGATAGGAACTCCCACTGTCCATTAGGGAGCTTCGTTTTCAATTTTTTACAAAAATTTCTTGTTGGACGATCTAAGTATTTTATATTGGTTAAGGTCTTCAGCTTCAGCCAGACTTGGGCTTATATGCTTGTTCTGCAAATTACCATTCGTGGGACCTTAACTAGCATGGTGCCTTAGTTTCTTCATCTGTAAAGTGGGGAAAATAATACTATCTATCCCAGTGGTTCCCAACCTTTTTGGCACCAGGGACCGGTTTCGTGGAAGACAATTTTTCCACAGAGTGGTGTGTGGAGTGGAGGGCGGGGGGAAGGTTTCGGGATGATTCAACCACATTCCATTTATTGTGTACTTTATTTCTATTATTATTATTACATTGTAACATATAATGAAATAATTATACAACCCACCATAATGCAGAATCAGTGGGAACCCTCAGCGTGTTTTCACTTGCCACTCCCAGATAGGGTTTTGATATGCGTCTGCAAGCAGTTGATTTATCATGGTCTCTGCGCAGTCAAACCCTCTGCTAATGATAATCTGTATTTGCAGCCACTCCTCAGCGCTAGCATCACCTCCGCTTCAGCTCCATCTCAGATCATCAGGCATTAGATTCTCATAAGGAACACGCAGCCTAGATCTCTCGCATGCGCAGTTCACAGTAGGGTTTGCGCTGCTTTGAGAATCTAATGCCGCTGCTGATCTGACAGGCGGCGGAGCTCAGGCGGTAATGCGAGTGATGGCGGAGCGGCTGTAAATACAGACGAAGCTTCACTCACTCGCCCACCGCTCACCTCCAGCTGTGAGGCCCGGTTCCTAACAGGGTTGGGGACCCCTAATCTATCTCATAGAGATGTTATAAAGATTAAATGTGATAATCTATGCAAAGTGCTTAGCACAGTGCCTGGCACAAAATCAGTGCTCAGATAATACCATCCTCCTCATCATCATCATTGTTAGAGATTATAGGGGAAGGAGTCTTGGTTGCTCTCAGAGCCTAAGAGTACAGCCTTCAGATTTAGTAACCTGCCCCATGGTTCCATTAATGTTACCTTATTAATCTGAAGCAGGAACCCATGTAAGTCAGAACCTCCAGATTTTCTGCTTCTAGTCTCTGATTTCAGGTTTTATTCTTTGGATACCTCGAGAAGTATGAATAAGATAGTTTTCATTCAGACATAATTTGAAGGCTGTTTAAAAAGGCACTTCGCAAATTAACTACTTGTACATACGCCTAAGTAATTCTGTTGGTTGTAAAATGTATTGTTAGGCAATGTAGATCCTTGTAAACAGGCTCATTTCCAATGTACTTGGTGGGTCTTTAGTTTAAACTGGTTTCTCCCCTTAATGTGTGGTCCCTAGATTTGATTATTATACATGAAAAAAAAAAGTTTTTGTTGCAGACATTCATCATCAATGAAGTTCATGATGAAGGCCTTTTCACCTAACAAACTATGCTTAGGTATTGTTCAGTGTTTCAGGGAGAAGGCAGAGCTACAGTGAGGCAGCCTGAACAGGAGGACTTAGAGCCACTGGCTGCCTTGACAACAGTCTGGAGGGAGTAGGCACCTTAGGGGGTCTTAGTTCAGTCTGTGCCTCCTTTTTAAAGAGCTTCTGTGCATCCACTTCCACAGGGGTGGGCCCCAGGAGTCACTACCACTCCAAGTGCCTACAGCTGATTGGAGGAGACACTCCTGACCCAAGCTGAGATTCTGTCTGCAGGACGTCTGGAATGTGGACACAGCCCTTCTGGTCAGTCACTATTGGCCCCAGATCTAGGACAGCATACAATAACGGGCTGGCATGGCCATTTTCACGATGTACTCTGGGAGGCAGCAAAAACTGGAATGTAGCAAAAGATGACTAAAAACGTCAGGGAGAAGTAGAGTTGAGAAACCAGGTCGCCCCTGGGAGAAAAGGGGAGGTGGCAAGAGAATAGCTGTCTGTGTTCCCATGGGCCTCTCAGGGCTTTGTTCTAACCCCCTTGAGGCCCAGCTGCCCTTCCGGCTCTGGCACATGTCCAGTCCACTCTCTGTTTTAGCTCAGGCAAGCTTGAACTGTATCTGTTACGTGAAACCCAAGGAGCCTTGGCTGAGTAAGTGGGCTGGCACAGAGAGAGAGGCCACACCAGGCGGGGTCCACATGTGGATGCCCACCCAGGGGGATCCCATCAAACTGGCCTGCCAAAATCAGACATGCATACAAGTAATTTTTGCTGATGATAAAACTGAATAGAACAGATTCATAGTTATTCCAAAACAGTGTTCTCTCCTAGTCACTTCCTGAAATGCTTTTTTGTGTAGTAGGAAGCAGCTGGCATTATAGATGGCACACCCAGAATTGTGTCTAACCCTGAATATTTTTAAAGGTGTACGTGTACCTACAGCTGTCATTGGTCATGAGTGTTGCAGGAAACAAAGCAAAACACAACGCGATAGGCACTGGTCTCTTCTAAGGAGCTATCAGTCCCCATCACTGTGCCACTTGACACTCATCTATAGCTTTGGCCCTCCCCCAGATTCAGGTCCCAATCCTGTCTCTAGCTGAAGGCTTTAAGGAGCCCTATTTCAGTAGTTCAGGGGACAAAGTTAGGATATCCTGTGACTTGTCCTGCTCTGATCAAATGCCCTGGTTCTGGCCTCTGGGCTTTTGCCTTCAACCAGGCATCGAGTCCCTGTTCTAATTCCCTGTTGTAGAGCCTGAGTCCTTGATTCCTCAGGCTTTAGCTCCTGCCTCCATAACCTGATCAGGACCCTGGTCTCTTCAAAATCAGGACTCTAACTTGCTTACGTCTATTTTCTCCAGGTAACGCCCCTGAAAGGCAGACCAAGCTGGGAGCTTGCTAACTGCCACTTGTCCTGTCTGTCCCACACTGCCAGTCTGGGTCACTCCCACTGTTTCTCCCATTCCCCCACCCCCACTTTCACCACTGCCAATAATCTTATTTGCTCCACGTATGGGACACCTACCTTTTGCTACCTTCTAGGTCTTTCTAACACTGAATCTCTCTCAATCATCATGTCACCTGTTACTACTCTCAGGACCCATGTGGCCCTGCAGGTCTGCCTGCCTGGCAGACCTCCTCCACTGACTTCAGCTGGGCGCCATTCACAAAGCCTTGCACACAGCAAGGTGACAGGGAGGCGGGGTGGCATTGTGGAATAAGCATGGCATGAACATGGGCATCCCGAGCAGACCTGGGTTCAAATCCTTGCTCCTCCACTTGCACCTGTTCCTTAATGCCTGTAGGACTCAAAGGTATTGTTGAAAGAATATATTATGAGATAATGTGCCTGTCAAAATATAGTAGTTATTTAATAAAATACCAAATTTAGCTTTTTTTTTTTTTCGGGCGGGGGCTGCACCGCACAGCATGTGGGATCTTAGTTCCCCGACCAGGCATCAAACCTGCATCCCCTGCATTTGAGGCGTGCAGTCTTCACCACTGAACTGCCAGGAAAGTCCCCACCAAATTTAGCATTTAATAAAACACATCTGTCTTTCTTTCTTGAACTTATATTTCTAACAGCTTTATTGAGATATCCATATATCATTCAACCCACTGATTTAAAGGGTACAATTCAATGGTTTTTAGTATATTCACTGGACTTAGATTTCTTAAAATGTAATTATAGCATAAGGGATATGAGGATTAATAACAGTTAAAAAGATGTAGGATTTTAGTCAGCTATAATTTTATATAAATCAAGAGTGTGATGCCATTGCATTGCCAAAAAAGCTTATGCGATTTTGGGCTGTACAGATACACATGTGATGATAAGAACAAGATGGATAGTGGTTCCCTGTTATTCTGAGCTGGACATGTGTTCAGTCCCTGGGCCTAGTTTAAGAGGGATATGGGCAAATTGGAGCATGTCCAGAGAAACATGAAAAGGGTGAAGAGAAACAGCAAATACTGTTTGTAGGAGCCTATGATATTCACCCTGGAGAAGTAAACCCAAAGAGGAAATGAAACCCCATCCTCAATTAGCTCTGGGTTGTCATTTGGAAAATGAATGACATGTATTTTCTATGTTCTTTCGCTAGGCCAGAACCTCAATAAGTGAATATAAGTTAAAAGCAAGCAGATTTTTTCTTTTTAACATATTTATCGGAGTATAATTGCTTTACAATGTTGTGTTAGTTTCTGCTGTATAACAAAGTGAAT
>NW_021145931.1:9130-19495 GCF_002837175.3 Physeter macrocephalus | reverse complement strand
TACATTTGGTAGTGTATATATGTCCATGCCACTCTCTCACTTTGTCCCAGCTTACCCTTCCCCCACTGTGTCCTCAAGTCCATTCTCTACGTCTGCATCTTTATTCCTGTTCTGCGCATAGGTTTATCAGAACCATTTTTTTTAAATTCCATATATATATATTAGCACACGGTATCTATTTTTCTCTTTCTGACTTACCTCACTCTGTATGACAGACTCTAGGTCCATCCACCTCACTACAGATAACTCAATTTCATTTCTCTTTATGGCTGAGTAATATTCCACTGTATATATGTGCCACATCTTCTTTATCCATTCATCTGTCGATGGACACTTAGGTTGCTTCCATGTCCTGGCTATTGTAAATAGAAGCAAGGAGATTTTGACATGATATAAAGGAACAATTAGAGCTGTCTGAAATTGGAGTGGATTGTCCCTTCCTAACCTGAATTCTGTATTTAATATATTACCTCTTTAATAGCAAGTCAGAGAGCTACACATTATAGAGCTTTGACTCTGTTATGTGTCAAGCTGAGGTGGGTAAAATGATCAAGTAGGTCACCCCTTAACCCCCTTAACTTAAGGCCAATCATTCAGTTTGGGTGAGTCTAGTAGTCTACTCTTCCTCCCATTTTTCATTCCCACTCTCTGCTTTTTTTTTTTTTTTTTTTGCGGTACGCGGGCCTCTCACTGTTGTGGCCTCTCCCGTTGCGGAGCACAGGCTCCGGACGCGCAGGCCCAGCGGCCATGGCTCACGGGCCCAGCCGCTCCGCGGCATGTGGGATCCTCCCAGACCGGGGCGCGAACCCGGTTCCCCTGCATTGGCAGGCGGACGCGCAACCACTGCGCCACCAGGGAAGCCCCACTCTCTGCTTTTTGATCAGAGGAAAGAGAAAAGGAAGCCCCAAATCGTCAATATGGGTATTTTATTAGCACTTCTGATGATAATGGAAATATTTCTAAAATAAGAGTTTGGAATTACCTGATCAGGATATTGTGCTCATCTCTTCCCTACTCTGTGTATGGGACTTCATCTTAGCACTTGAAACTGGCCATGGTGGAAACATCTACAGAAATTAGCAAATACGGCAGACCATCTTCCCCCACTACCCCAGCTCATCGACCAGTGCCCACTGCTTTAGCATCCACACCACCCAGTGATGACAGAGTTGGCATTGTTAATATAATGATGACAGACCTTCTACTAGATTTTTGGACCATGTGTCTCTATAAGAAATACATTTATAGACAACGGTATTTAACTTTCATATAAGGGCAATTTGGAATTTAAGTAGTTTAGTGTAATTAACTAGTTTCAGATGAGTGGAATATTTAGGGGAAATATTTGGGAAAAACTGGACTCATTCTCAACTGCTTTCTAGACCACATCTCTTTTTTCTTTAAGGAAAACTCATAATAACCATGGTCTGTATATTTGAAGAGTCTATTATGCACAGCTACTTATGGAGTGACCACGTGACAGACTAGGAAGACATGTCCAAGATGAAGGCCCTCTGGAAGTGGGAAGATAAAGCTCTCTCCTGGCCAGTACTCCTTGTGCCACCTATTGGATTTTGAAAGAACAATCTCTCAGCTTTTGATTCAAAGGTAAGACTCCAGCAAGTATTTTCTGCAGATGGAACATATTCGTAATCTTCCTTAAGGCAGAACTATTGTAAAAACTTTGCATTGTATGCGTTGTTATGAGGGAAATCACCATCAGCCCAAGATTCCCAGGGCCAACTGGTTTCTTTATCATCAACAAGCTCCAGGAATTATAGTCGGCATTTATTTTATTTATTTATTTTTTTTTTGCGGTACGCGGGCCTCTCACTGCTGTGGCCTCTCCCTCTGCGGAGCACAGGCTCCGGACGCGCAGGCTCAGCGGCCATGGCTCACGGGCCCAGCCGCTCCGCGGCACGTGGGATCCTCCCAGACCGGGGCGCGAACCCGGTCCCCCTGCATCGGCAGGCGGACGCGCAACCACTGCGCCACCAGGGAAGCCCAGTCGGCATTTATTGAGCACTCGCAGTATACTATGTACCTTACAAGCACTGTCTCATTTTATCTTCATATAACCTTATGTAATAGGTATAAATATTTTCATTTTACAGATGGGGAAACAACTTCAAGTGGTTAAGTGGCTATTAGAGTTAAAAAGTTTCTGTGCTCCTAGGAAACAGGGTTTACATTGCCTACTGCTTTGTATGTAGCAGACATTCCATAAATAGTTGAATCAGTTTTTAAATGTGAATAAATAGAGCCCCATTCTTCTTAATACTTTGAGCCCTTTGACCTATTAGCCTTTTAAGCAGCTTTTATCTAATGGAAAATCAGAATGATTTTCATTTATTTTGCTTCTACATACATTCCAAGGGCAGAGCTCCCTGTAATATCTCATTAACCCTACAATGACATAGTTATTTTCCCAATTTTAGAAACAAGTTAATAGAATCTTAGCTGGAATTAGGTTGTCTTTTGATGTTTTCATCACACCAAGTCAAGGCAGAGGAAAGACCAAAGGAATGCATTAAGAAGAACCTAGTTACTACTGTATAACACAGGGAACTATATTCAATATTCTGTGATAAGCCATAATGGAAAAAATAGGAAAAAGAATGGATATATATGTATAACTGAATCACTTTGCTGTACAGTAGAAATTAACACAACATTGTAAATCAACTATAGTTCAACAAAATAAACTTAAAAAAAAAGAAATGAGCTTGAACATAAAGGGGAAAAAAATAAAAGAACCTAGTAAAGTTATGACCAGAAAAAAGGGTTCTAGATAAACCCGGAGGGAAACAGTCCTCAAAGAGTGACCACAAGTCAGTTCTTCTGAGTATGTCACTCAATGGACAGAGTTCTGTGCTTACCAAGCACTGCAGTAGGCATGGGGGAGATAAGACCAGATCCTGATTTTGAGAAGCCTATGGGCTTTTAGGGAAGAGAAGACATAGACACATACACATAAGGAAAGTGAATTTGCAGTACGAGAGTGTAAAAAGGAAAAGCAGACAAGACAGCGGTGGTTATTGAGAAATGATTAACGCAGGCAATAAGCACTGCAGGAGTTCAGAAAAGGGAGCGATTATATTTGCATAAATTTATGCTGACCTCAGCATCTTCACTATGAGCTGTGGGAAGACAATGAAGTTTGAGAGAGCACCTGGCTTCCAAGGAGCTCACTTTCTTCCCTGGAGACTTGAGCAGATCATGAGAGGGTTTGCAGGAAGTAGCCAGAGAGATGAGGAGAAGACCAGAGACCTGATCATCAAGACCAGCAAGATGGTGCTGGGACAGCTCACGTGGCTACTGAGCCTGGATGTTCTGAATTATTAATTAATGATGTTTCTCTCTCTGTATTTTTCCCTCTTTCTACCTTTAAGCAAAAGTAGCCTGGAGTTCTTCCTGGACTTTGCTTTTGAAATTTTTAAGCCCTCCAGAGAACTCTCAACCTTGGCTCCTCTTGGAATCACCTGGGGAGTTTTTAAAACACTGCCACCTGGGTCCCACCACCAAATACTCTAATTGACCTAAGGTGCTCCTTTGGTGATTCTAATGAGCAATCAAGCTTGAGTATCATTGACTTAAAGGGTTCCTTGACATGATAAGAGAGAATGAAATCTGCTAGAATGAACAAAGTATCTTGGAGAAACAGGAGAGGTGGGGAACTTCCCTGCTCCAATCTAGAGAAATAGCCTCGATTTGCTACCCTGGAGTAGTAGGAATCTGGGTCTGGCTTCCCCACAGCCCCATGGGGGAGGTAGGAAGACTCCAGAGAGAATGGCTGTGTGGTGGCCAAGGCTTCTCACACTGGGATATACACACAGATCACAGGGGATCTTGTTAAAAATGTAGATTCTGACTCAGTAGGTCTGGACGGGGCCTGAGAGTCTGCATTTCCAAAAAGTTCCTAGGTGATTCCAATACTGCTGGTCCACAAACTGGCAAAGATCTGCACAGCCAAGACCTAGGCCGTCTCCCTTAATATTCTCGTATCCATCTAAAGCAACAAATAGGAGGAGCCATGACCTGTCAAACCTGAAGGGTTCCACAGACAAGGACAGTAGACATCTGTGCAGTGACCTGGTTAGACTGACAACTGAGAAGCACGTGGACCCCATCTGCAAAGCCTTCTAGACTAAAAGGGGAGCATATCCTGTCAGGGGATACTGGCAGATCACAGATGACCCACTCAAAAGGGGTCTAGAAACCAGAGGGCAAGAGAAGCCAGCTGATACGGCCCATCAAAGTCAGCCTCCCGGGCACAGAGCAGGGTGAAGGATGGGCACAGACCTGGTGGGGGACACATACAGGAAACTTAGCACAATCTTCAAGAATGAGGTGAAGTGTTCGCCAGGCCAGCGATCTTAGTCTGTTTGGGCTGCTATAACAAAATACTATGGACTGGGTAGTTTATTTTATTTTATTTTTTATTTTTGTTTTGTTTTGTTTTTATTTTGGACTGGGTAGTTTAAACACTAGACATTTATTTCTCACAGTTCTGGAGGCTGGGAAGTCCAAGATCCAGGCATCAACAGACTTGGTGTCTAGCGAAAGCCTGCTTCTTGGTTTATAGATGGCATACTTCTGTTTCCTTACACGACAGAAGGAGTGAGGAAGCTCTCTGGGGCCTCTTTTGTAATGGCACGAATTCTATGATGGAGTAGGACCCTATGGGGCCTTCCCAGAACAGACCCCCCCACACACACACAATGTCCTCCCCCCGCCTCTTGTTTGTAGAAAAGCTGTAGTCTCCCAGGCCTCCCCTAAGTCACAAAAGCCTGCCTCAAGAATTAATGATTGAAAGGATGTGAACATGTAATGACAAAAATAGCAGTTGGGCCAGGAGAACTGCTAAGAATTTAAACAAACAGCCATATGGCAGTCACAGAATTTTTAGTTCCTCCCTGAAGCACCTGGGTAACAATATCTGCTACACATTTCCTGAGTTGTTTTACAGATGCTAAAACCGCCACCAAATGGAAGAAGTTAACTACTTGATGACCATGAGCACTTAGCCCCCAGACCTACTGGAGCAACCACAATTGTTCGATTCACACACCCTGTGACTCCCCTCCCTCACCTTGCCTTTAAAAATGCTTCCTTGAAACCCATTGGGGAGTTCAGGTCTTTTGAGCACAAGCCACTTGTTCTCCTTGCTCAGCCCTGCAATAAAACTTTCTTTGCTCCCAAATCCAACAGGTCAGTTTGTTTGGCCTCACTGCGTGTCAGGCACACGAACTTGGGTTTGACAACAATTCCAACATGAGTGCTCCATCCTAATGACCTAATCACCTGCCAAAGGCCCCACCCTCCAATACCATCACATTGGGGGTTAGGAGTCAACATATGAATTTTGCAGGGGACACAAACATTTGGTCTATAGTACCAGCCCAATGGGGGCTCAGCCTCAGTCAGAAATTAAGTTGGTATGGAAATTAAAGAAAATGACACCAGCATTTGCATCTGAGACTCTTACCCTTTAAGATTGGAGCTTACCTGAAGTGTCAAGGATCCTCACGAGTGGCAGATGAATCGCAACCCGAACAGCAGAGCTTTGGGGATAATGTTTGTGACCCTGTTGGAGAACTGACGTGCAGAGAAGAGGTGGGTTTCAGAAGTTGCTGCTGCTTTCAGGAATGTGTTGAGAATAAGCCACACGTGCTTTGCAACCTGCCAACAGGTGGACAATAGAAGTAAGAGAAGAAGAATGCTGCCCTGTTAAAGTTTTGCTGACAACGTGGATTTCTTTGAGCTTCTCAGAAAAATACTTAGAAAGGCAGGGGTAAGAAAAGTTAACTTTAGGGCCCCACCTCACACCCTGAATTTCTTAAAGTCAAGACTAAACTAAACCTCTGACCATCTTTCTGGGAAAAGAAGGGCACAAGCCTGAGGAACTCCAACCTAGGGGAAAGTGGCTAACTGACCTATTTAGAACTGGTTTTGGCCGGCTTGAAATTTAGCATCAGTGGGTTTCTGGCTTACCCTGAACACCTGTGAGTTTTCCCAGCGTCTGAAGTTTGGCAAAGGAGGAAGGGGGTGGAAATGGCCGCACACTTCTAAGGTGAAGTGCTGAAAAGGAGGGTTCAGCAGCACCTTCTCAGACCTGGCTAGATAGAACAGCTGGAAAGTCTCTAGTTGCAGAAAGCGGGGGCTACTCTTCGTTAAGGTGCGCGGGCTTCTCATTGCGGTGGCTTCTCTTGTTGTGGAGCATGGGCTCTAGATGCGTGGGCTTCAGTAGCTGTGGCATGCAGGCTCAGTAGTTGTGGCTCGAGGGCTCTAGAGCGCAGGCTCAGTAGCTGTGGCACACGGGCTTAGTTGCTCCATGGCATGTGGGATCTTCCCAGACCAGGGTTCGAACCCATGTCCCCTGCGTTGGCAGGCGGAGTCTTAACGAGCGTGCCACCAGGGAAGTCCCCAGCACACAGAATTTCAACTGGCAATTCTCAGTCCTTTGGGAAGCCAGGCAGGAGCTCCTTGTGCAGGCCCTGAGAGTAGGCTGCAAAGGCAAAGGGACTCTGTGTCCCTGCACCTGCCTGCATGTCCCTTTATCTGCCATCAGTGCAAGGGCCTGGGGACATGTTAGGAGAAACTGAGCTTTGGACGAGGAGGCAGAGTTATAAATAGAGTCCAGGTCTTCTTGACCTTGAGTTTTATTTCTCACAGTATTACAGTGTCTCAGAAGTTGAAGGCTTTTGACAATGTGACTGTACTGGGCATTGGTTAAGTAACTGAAGCAATAACTAGGCCTGATGCTTAGAAATTGTTGAGACCTACTACACATCAAGTGCCAAAATAAATTCCAGGTTAGGAAGTTCCGTGGTGGGCTAATGGTTAGGATTCTGGGCTTGCACCTCCATGGCCCGGGTTCTATCCCTAACCAGGGATTCAATCCCTGGTTGGGGAACCGAAATCCTGCAAGCTGAGCTGCACAGCAAGAAAAAAAAAAAACCCAGGTTAATTAAAAAGTTAAAGAATACATACTACAACAAAAGAATTAAAAGAAAGCATAGGCAAATATTTAGCTGATCCTAAGGGGGGCAAGCCCTGTCTAAACACAAAAAGGAAAAAAATTATATATTAGGAATATATATAAATTCCTCTATGGTTAAAAAATTGCCAAAAAATTAATAGGAAAAAAGTTGGGAAAAATATTTGCAGTATCTATGATCAGTGGTTAATATCCTTAATCTAGAAGGATACATAGAGAAGAAATAGATGATCATCTCACTTTAGAAGTGCTAATGGCCAATAAGCATTTGAAAAATATTAATGAAGACAACAGTGGAATATGATAAAAAATGTTTTGCGATGGTTAATTTTATGTGTTTTTTGTTTTTGTTTTTGTTTTTATTTTGCGGTACGCGGACCTCTCACTGTTGTGGACTCTCCGGTTGCGGAGCACAGGCTCTGGACGCGAAGGCCCAGCGGCCATGGCTCACAGGCCCAGCCGCTCTGCGGCATGTGGGATCTTCCCGGACCGGGGCACGAACCCGTGTCCCCTGCATCGGCAGGCGGACTCTCAACCACTGTGCCACCAGGGAAGCCCTATGTATATTTTACTACAATAAAAAGTGGGAGGGAAAAGGATACAGTTATGTGCAAAGAATTGAAATCTTAGGTAGGAAGAAGAGATTAAAGAGCTTACAGGAAAATGAATTTCCTTTAATACTCAGTTTTATCCCTGCATGTGTTTGGAGACTTTCCAGAGAGTAGTTCCCAAACTCTAGTAGATAGTGAAGTTTTTTTACTACTCTATGGGGAAATGAGAAGACAGCATAGTCAGCTTTTCCAAAAGTTAAACATTTTCAGTGTTTACCATGAGCGTAGTCTTTCACACCTGTTTGTTATTACAGGTTTTTTTTTTGTAATATGTAGTGATAGTGTAAGATAATTTTTTGAGAAAGAGAATGTGCATGGGTCTCTAAAATGTCTGCATCTGGCTCACAAGAGAGCTGACAACACAACGTTCTCCCTCAAATTAGGGGAAGACAGTGACAAGTCCAGACACTTGCAAACAACTGCTCTCAATTTTCATGGAAGACTTACAGCAAAGTTTCCTTTGCTATTCCATAATACATGATATTATGACAAAATACCAGTTACTTCTTTTGGATTGACTGAGATAGGGGAAAACATAATATCCAGTATTGTCAAGGTTGCGAAGAAAGGGGCATTCTCAGACATTTACATCTGGATTGTAAATTGGTTTGACTTTTCTGGAGGGTAATTTGGCAATTTATATTATAAATCTTAAAATGTGCATAACTTTTGACTCAGCAATTCCTTTTTAGGAATATCCTAAGGAAATGATCAAGGATGGACACCAAGACTTATCTACAAGAATGTTTACTACAGCATTATTTTAATAGTGAAAAATTGTGGGGATGAAGTATTGAGTGCTATATTTGACAGAGTTGGGCGGTGGGTAGAGGGGTCTTCATTATTGTATTCATTTTCTATTGTTGCTGTAACAAATTACTACATAAAGTTAGTGGCTTAAAACAACACAAATTTATTTGCAACATCGTGGATGGACCTTGAGCACCTTATGCTAAGTGAAATTAGCCAGACAGAGAAAGACAAGTACTGTATATTATATGTAGAAACTAAAAAAATCAAACTTGTAAAAAATATCCCAAGAAACAGAGTAAAATGGTGGTTACCAAGGAATGGGGAGTGGGGGGATAAGATTGATGGTGTTTAAGGGTACAAACTTGTAACGAGTACTAAAATAGCCATAAAGATTTTTTTTAAACATCTTTATTGGAGTGCAATTGCTTTACAATGTTGTGTTAATTTCTGCTGTATAACAAAAGTGAATCAGCTTTATGCATACATATATCCCCATATCCCCTCCCTCTTGTGCTTCCCTGCCACCGTCCTTATCCCACCCCTCTAGGTGGTCACAAAGCACTGAGCTGATCTCCCCGAATGATGCAGCTGCTTCCCACTAGCTATCTATTTTACATTTGGTAGTGTATATAAGTCCATGCCACTCTCTCACTTCATCCCAGTTTACCCTTCCCCCTCCCCATGTCCTCAAGTCCATTCTCTATGTCTGTGTCTTTATTCCTGTCCTGCCCCTAGGTTCATCAGAACTATTTTTTTTTTTAGATTCAATATATATGAGTTAGCATGTAGTATTTGTTTTTCTCTTTCTGACTTACTTCACTTTGTATGACAGTCTCTAGTTCCATCTACCTCACTACAAATAACTCAATATCATTTCTTTTTATGGCTGAGTAATATTCCATTGTATATATGTGCCACATCTTCTTTACCCATTCATCTATAACTCAATTTCATTTCTTTTTATGGCTGAGTAATATTCCATTGTATATATGTGCCACATCTTCTTTACCCATTCATCTGTCTATGGACACTTAGGTTGCTTCCAGGTCCTGGCTATTGTAAAGAGTGCTGCAATGAACATTGTGGTATGTGACACATCTAGAATTATAGTTTTCTCAGGGTATATGCCCAGTAGTGGGATTGCTGGATCATACAGTAGTTCCATTCTTAGTTTTTTAAGGAACCTCCATACTGTTCTCCATAGTGGCTGTACCAATTTACATTCCCACCAACAGTGCAAGACAGTTCCCTTTTCTCCACACCCTCTCCAGCATTTATTGTTTCATTTTTGGATTGTGTTGTTTGTTTTTTTGATATTGAGCTGCATGAGCTGCTTGTATATTTTGGAGATTAATCCTTTGTCAGTTGCTTCATTTGCAAATATTTTCTCTGAGGGTTGTCTTTTCATCTTTTTTATGGTTTCTTTTGCTGTGCAAAAGCTTTTGTTTCATTAGGTCCTATTTGTTTATTTTTGTTTTTACTTCCATTTCTCTAGGAGGTGAGTCAAAAAGGATTTTGCTGTGATTTATGTCATAGAGTGTTCTGCCTATGTTTTCCTCTAAGAGTTTGATAGTGTCTGGCCTTACATTTAGGTCTTTAACCCATTTTGAGTTTATTTTTGTGTATGGTGTTAGGGAGTGTTCTAATTTCATTCTTTTACATGTAGCTGTCCAGTTTTCCCAGCACCACTTATGGAAGATGCTGGCTTTTATCCATTGTATATTCTTGACTCCTTTATCAAAAATAAGGTGACCCTATGGGCGTGGGTTTATCTCTGGGCTTTTCATCCTGTTCCATTGATCTATATTTTTGTTTTGGTGCCAATACCTTACTTACCATACTGTCTTGATTACTGTAGCTTTGTAGTATAGTCTGAAGTCCGGGAGCCTGATTCCTCCAGCTCCGTTTTTCTTTCTCAAGATTTCTTTGGCTATTTGGGGTCTTTTGTATTTCCATACAAATTGTGCAATTTTTTGTTCTAGTTCTGTGAAAAATGCCATT
>NW_021145931.1:0-8748 GCF_002837175.3 Physeter macrocephalus | reverse complement strand
ATACAGGTCTTTTGTCTCCTTAGGTAGGTTTATTCCTAGGTATTTTATTCTTTTTGTTGCAATGGTAAATGGGAGTGTTTCCTTAATTTCTCTTTCAGATTTTTCATCATTAGTGTATAAAGAGTTAATATACAGTTTATTGAACATAGAATATTGTAAGAATATAATGTGATAATTATTGTTACAATGGCAACCATATTACATAAATATATCAGAGTAACACAGGTATACCTTAAATTTATACAATGTGACATGTCAACTGTATCCCAAAAAATAAATAAATAAATGATAAAAATAGATAAAACAACACAAATTTGTTATCTTACAGTTCTGTAGTTCAAAGTCTGACCTGGGTCTCACTGGGAGAAAAATTGAGGCGTTGGCAGGGCTGTGTTCCTTCTGGAGGTTCTAGGGGAGAGTCCATTTCCTTGTCTTTTCCAGCTTCTAGAGACTGCCTGCAATCCTTTGCTCACCACCCCCTTCTCCCATCTTCAAAGCCAACAACATGGCATCTCTCAGGCTCTTCTTTCATCACCACATACCTCTCTCTTTCTTTCTCTTCCACTTTTAAGGATAATCCAGGATAATTTTCCTAGTTTAAAGCCAGCTAATTAGCAATCTTATTCTCACCTGCCATATAACTACAGGTCCTGGGGATTAAGAAGTCTTTGGGGGCCATGATTCTGCATACACAATTGTATTATTCCATATACTTATCTGTCTGAAAGTATATAATATTAATTAATATTTTAAATATTAAGTATTTAAAACCCAGCCCCAATATCTATTTTACTTTATTTTTTTTCCAGACAGAATTTTTATTTTATTTATTTATTTATTATTTTTGGCTGTGTTGGGTCTTTGTTGCTGCACGTGAGCTTTCTCTAGTTGCCGCGATCGGGGGTCTACTCTTTCTTGTGGTGCGCGGGCTTCTCATAGCGGTGGCTCCTCTTGCTGCGGAGCACAGGCTCCAGGTGTGTGGGCTTCAGTAGTTGTGGCATGCGGGCTCAGTAGTTGTGGCTCACAGGCTCTAGAGCTCAGGCTCAGTAGTTGTGGCGCATGGGCTTAGTTGCTCCACGGCAGGTGGGATCTTCCTGGACCAGGGCTTGAACCTGTGTCCCCTGCATTGGCAGGTAGATTCTTAACCACTGCACCACCAGGGAAGTCCCGCTAATGTCTATTATAGTGTATGGATGAAATAAGGATATATATTCACAGGATGAATGCTATGTGCCCATTAAAAGTCACAGTATAGGAGAACATGTAGTAACATCGAGTGATGTTCATTATACAGTAAGTTGTGGGGGGGAGGGGATCAAGTCTATAAAAGAATATGTACAAGATGGTACTAATTATGTAATACCAAAACCCAAAACAAACCTACATGCAAATGAATAAAAAAATGTCTGGAATGATACAGGTCAAAATATTAACAATGCTTATCTCTGGATGGTGATTTAAATTTTCTTCTGTTTTTCTGCATTTTCCAAAATGTACATTACACAGGTACTATCTTTTCGAAGAGAAATAAAAGTTGATCGAGAACGTCTATCTAGGACAATTTTCTGATGAAGCGTCTCCTTGGTTTCTTAGCTTTTTTTTTTTTTTTTTTTTTTTTTGCGGGCCTCCCTCTGTTGTGGCCTCTTCCGTTGCGGAGCACAGGCTCCAGACGCGCAGGCTCAGCGGCCACGGCTCACGGGCCCAGCCGCTCCGCGGCACGTGGGATCCTCCCAGACCGGGGCGCGAACCCGGTTCCCCTACATCGGCAGGCGGACGCGCAACCACTGCGCCACCAGGGAAGCCCGGTTTCTTAGCTTTTGACCACACGCGCTCACAGGATGGTCCTCTTCATCAAAAATATTTCAAGTCTGGCCATCGGTGACACTCGCTGTTTTTTTCAGGCTCCAGCTGTCTGCTCTGGAAAGTGTGACCCACGGAGGACAGGAAGGAGCCACACGATGAACTAAGCACGGCAGCGAATCGGTGCTTCTTAAAAACTTTTTTCAAGGGCAAGCAAACCCAAGGCACAGCTACATCCCGCAAAGAACTTAATAACCGATACCCGTACCTTGGAAGCAGGATGCGCAAGTAAACGAGCCTCTTTCATAATCTCGCTGGCACGTGTTAATGGTTTTAATTAGTAATATTGTTTTTAATACATAAAAGAACAGAACAGAGGCACCGCCCGTAGGGCAGCCGAGAGCGGAAGGTTTGGCGGCGGGACCTATGACAAGTGACCCAGCGTGCCCAGCCGGGTCCGCTCTGCAGCGGTGCCGGCGCTCCCGAAGTCCGAGAGGGCTTCCTATCCGGGCGTGCACTGCCTGAGCCTGGCCCCAGGCACCACTTGCCCAGGGCGAAGCACTGGGGCCGGCGGCCTTGGCCCAGAAGCCCGTTAGGATCGCGAGCTTTGGAACTCGAAAGGGCGAGCGCCTCAGCACCTCCCCTCGCCCGCCGCCCGCGGATCCCGGCCGCAGGCTGCCCTCACCACCGAGAGGAGCGCCTAGAGTCGACGGGCCCGCCGCTCCGCTCCTCCCAGCCTCCTCTATCCCGGAAGTTGACGCCGCGCTCCCGGTCGCGTGCTGCTCGCTAGGGGTGTCGCCTTAGAGATCTGCACGGGCTGGGCTTGCGAAAGGATCAACATGCCTGTGAGTTGTTTACTTTCGGGGTTCGCGTTTGTGTCTGCCTTCTCTGTAGGCCGAGGGGCCCCAGGGGCGGGCTAGCTCGAAGGCTCCGCGGGCCCCCGGGGCTCCCTGCCGAACGCGGCTCGGCGGCTCGGATCCCGCGGCTCTTTCGCGCGTGGCGGACTTGTTGGGACTTGTCCGGCGGCGCGGCGAGTCAGGCCCTGCCTGGGCGTGGAGCTGGGAGGAGCCGGCGCCGCCTTGGGTGCAGTCTGGAGTCGATGGCTGGGAGGGGACAGCTCCCCGGGAACCTTACTCAGCCCTCCTGGGTTTCGGTGGGAACCAGCGAGGCCGTGATCGTTTAAGTCTTCTTGCTCTCCTTTTGCTTCGTGGGTCTTGCCCCCTGTGCTTTATCTCGGAAGCGATTTCCTACTTGTTTCCTTTTTGAAAACTGTCTTTGCAGTTGCCTTACAAATTAATTCTATCAAGGACCGTCTCGCGTCAGCCACTTAAGAGTTCTTATCAGATGTTGAACCCTGGGGGCAGAAATCACCTCGGTGTTGGCATTCGCCGGGTCTACCTCAGCGACTTCTACTCTCAGCGGGTCCAGGGTCCGGATCACGTTCTTACTTAGCACCACAGTTTTATTTTCACTGGCGACTGTTATTAGTTAAGAAGAACGGAGCTAACCTTACCACATGTTTCCTGATCGTTCCCCTTAACCGGAACTTGGAGAACACAAGCATTATAAAAAGTGTTGATGAAAGTTAACAGGCTTTAAAATAAGTAACATCTAAAGTGTTGTCTCTGCTGAATATGACTGTTATTCCTATTTTTGCATGTATATTTCACATATGGTTAAATCGGCCAGAGTTGTGGTGTCATTCTAGTAGTAATAATATGCTTTCTTATTCAGTTGGCTAGAGATTTACTGCATCCTTCCTTGGAAGAGGAAAAGAAAAAACATAAAAAGAAACGGCTGGTTCAAAGTCCAAATTCTTATTTTATGGATGTAAAATGTCCAGGTAAAATTTCAAACTTTTAAGGAAAATTTCTGTAAAGATTACTTACAGAATTTCTATAAGGGCTGTTCATAGTGTGTTGTGTATGTTTCGATATTAGGACCCGAAGTGGGATTACAGAATTGGAATGTCATAAGGGTTATTTCCATAATAAACCACTTTAGAAACATTTGGGTGGGGGGGGTGTGAAGGTGGGACTCCACAGGGGACATGACATTGAACTTATTAAGTCTTTAAGGTGTTCAGATGATAAGTTTTCTTTTTCACGATGCAATGAAAGTATATTGATTCTTCAGTGTAAAGATGCACTGGGGTCCGGTATGGTGGCCATTAGCCATATGTGGCTACTGAGCACTTGAAATGTGGCTAGTCAAAATGGAAAAATTCTTTCTCATTCTTTTTTTCTTGAGGTATAATTGACATAAAACATTATATTAGTTTCAGGTGTGTGACCTCATGATTCCATATTTGTATATATTGGGAAATGATCACAATAAGTCTACTTAATATCTGTCACCATACATAGTTACAAAAATTTTTTTCTTGTGATAAGAACTTTTAAGATATACTCTCTTAGCAACTTTAAAATATTCAATATGGTATTATTAACTATAGTCACCATGCTGTATCTTGTTTTTTTATGCTGTATCTTTAAGTGTGAAATATACACCAGATTTTGAAGATGTAGCATTGAAAAAAAAAAGGCTTTGATTATATGGTGAAATGATAATATTTTGGAAATACTGAGTTCAATAGAATATATTATTAATTTCACCTTTAAAAAAAACTTGTTTTTAATGTGGCTACTAGAAAAGTTTGTTACATATGTGGCTTGCAACTGCACAGCACTGAAGTTCCTAATCTTTTACAAGGTCTTTACTAGAAATATGTTGAACAGGTACTGTGTTTTTTTCTGCTTTTCACTTTTAACACTTCCCTTTTTCAGGCTGCTACAAGATTACCACGGTTTTCAGCCATGCTCAGACAGTGGTGCTTTGTGTAGGTTGTTCAACCGTGTTGTGCCAGCCGACGGGAGGAAAGGCCAGACTCACAGAAGGTAAATCATTTGGCATTTTCTAACCCAGTGATCAGATTTTATGATTTTAAAATCTCTCTCTTTACTAAAAATCAGTTTAAAAGAAATCTTAAATTCATAATTACCAAAATAATTTTTATCTTTCATTGCTCTTTTAGTAAAGAGTGCCCTGTTCAATTAGATAAGTTTGTACTCTTGACCTTGCAAAGAATTGCTTTATCTATTATTTTTCTTAGTTTAGCGCACCTGATTCTGTTGTATTTAGTCAGTTTGCTTAACTTGGAATGTTAGACATAAATCAGAATGGAGCAAAAGAATAAATACATAAGATATCTAAAAACATAGGATTTAAAATTTTCTCCTGTAAATATTTTGTTTCAAATGTATTTGGTACATATGATTTAAGATAGTTTTAATCATTGCTAGCTAAGCAACAGATAACTATAATTAAAATGTCAGAGGTTTGATTTCTCTGAGCAACTACTTATGATTAATATAGTCTAATTTTAATTCTTTCACTTTTGTGAAGAAAATATAATACATATGTATGTAATTTTCCATAGTAGTACTTAGAGATTTACAGTTCAATAGTGATATTTGAAATTTGCTTGTGGTATTTTGGGGAGCTGTGAATTCCATGTTATTCTCATTGGAAGAGTTATAAGTGGATTGGCAATAAATCCAAGATCTATTTGGTGTGACTTCGTGAGATCTAACTGTGAAATTAGCACAATATTTAAATGCTGTATTGCTCTTAAAAATGTACTTGCAAGATTGCCAAAACCTTTTTATATCATGCCATGATTTTAGAATTTTGTGTCCATGTGCTGACAGATGATTAAAAGGGTGCATCTGTACCAGAATTTTCCTAAAAGATCTGAAATGAACTCTAGTCAAAATTATTTTCTTGAACTCCATTATAACATTTGAGAACAGGGAGTGACAGTCACATCAGAGTAAATTCAAATATAAAAGATATCTTTTAGCAAATTTCTGGTATAAAAAAATAAATAACCTGTATATGAATATTACTCTAGTATATCTAAAACGTAAGCTTTTACGTAAAAAGTATTTTTTGTCATTAAAACTCTGTACCAAAGATAGAACAGACTTGTGTTTAATATGCTCTTGTGATTCCTTTGCAGGGTGTTCATTTAGAAGAAAGCAACACTAATGATCCCCACAACTTCCTGAATTTGTGTTCTATCGCAGAAAGCCTTATCAGTTCAGTAATTCCAGTTAATCTACCAAGATAATGTAATTATGTTTAATTTTGTAAGGTATACAACAGCACTCTCCTATTTTGCTGTCAGTTTTTCAATAAAGTTTTGACTATGGGCAAACTACTTTTCTTTTTTTCAAGTATGTGTTAAGTGCTATACATTTATATATGATGTGTATATGAATTTGGTTTAAACATTTTTAAAAGGGTATTCTGATTAGTTTGTGTCTTGCTTCAGGAGTAGAAACTTTAAATATCTGATTTTCAGTCCTTTTCCAAATTTCTGTGAGGGGGCTAAATGATTACAAATGGAAAGAAGTTCATTATTTATTAATTCTAAATATAGTTTTGGTATTGTAACTATGGAAACGTTTATAGAAGTACATATTTAATGCAGTAACAATCACAGTGTAATGCCTTGGATTTATATGCCCATAACATACTGTATACTTTAGTACAGTAACTGCAGCTGGGCTCTGAGTTGTAGAAAGCTCTTTTTGGGGTAGAAAATTTGAGAGGAGGAATCAGGAGTAGCATGATTTACCCGGGATGTTCTGGCAGGGCGCAGTAGATGGTATTGAATTTTCTGGTCCAGACAGGTGAGCACTCCTGACTGAAAAATGTGTTGAGTGGTTGTCTTATTGTCACTTTTATGGTTTATGAAGTGACGCTCGGGAGTTAGGGGGTAGAGTGTATCTTTCCCTCTCTAGCACCTATATGACTACTCATTAGACTGGGAAGATAACTGCTTCTCTTCTACCTGTTACCTTTAAGGCAGGCACTGAAGACAATCATTTCCTATCAAGAGGTGTTCCTACATATACACCCCCAATCTCAGAGACTGATCCTTTAACATACTGATTGGTATATCAGAGGAATGTTGCATGAGAACTGAAGAACTATAGAAAGTTTGGCGCGTATTTAATATATGGAGAAATAAATAACTCAGAGCTTCCCAAACTTTCTTGGTTTATGGCATCTTTAGTCTCAGTAATTTTTTCATGGAGTCCCCTGGCCAAAAGAAATACCTAACAGTTAAATTTATTAAGTAGTTAGGTTCTAGCAACTGTAGTAGCCATTTGAAAAAGAAGAACACATAAATTAAAAGCAAAGTGATAATTTTTACCTCATTCTTAAATTACCTACTAATGGAATGAGTGTGCCTTTTGCGCACTGCAGTTTCTCAAAATTGGGATCATGTTGGACACTGCCATCCTCATTTTTTTCACATTGATTTTTGCATAGTACTAGCTTTTTATCACAGCAATGGCCCAAAACCCAGCTTCACAAAGATACATCATCAAAGGGAATGTGGTGCTAATGTAACAATTACCTGGAACTAGAAGTTTGCATGGTATCCAAAAGATGTCAAGTATCAATGTTTCTCCCATGATGCTCCAAGCCACCTCAGCTTGCACAGTTTAGGAACCTTGGAAAAATCTGTGGTAAATAAGGAGCAAATTCCTGAAAATTTTCTTGGAAATAGTATTGGAAGAAAGTATTGTACTTTAAAGAACCTATCTAAGGATTAATTTAAAGAGATACTTGGCACTGGGAACTGAATGGTATATTAAGTTTTACTTCATTATTAATCTAAACATATTACTGGGTTTGAAAAATGCTCAGTAGAGAACACTCAGACTTTTCCAAACTTCAAGGTTTGCCACATACATTATTTACTGAATGTTTTTCTTTAATACTATTATTTATATTGTCTTCATTTTTTAACGTAAATGTATCTTTAAAGAAAACCTTATTATCTCTTCCATAAATTAGAAAAAAAACCAGTTACATAAAGGTAATTAAAAATAAAATGAAATTCTTGGCTTCTGACCTGGTTGGGTGCCAAACGGTTTCTTATCTGGTTGCCCCTGTAAGTCATCTGATAAAGGTCAGTTTTTTTGGTTTGAGATATAATGTAGATACCATAAAATTCAACACTTTACAATGTAAATTTCAGTGGTTTTTAGTATATTCACAATGTTGTACAACCACTACTACCATCTAATCCCAGACAATTTTCATCTCTCCGAAAAGAAACTCCATACTCATTAGCATTCACTCCCCATTTCTTCCTCCTCCCAGCTCCTGGCAACCACTAACAGACTTTCTATCTCCTTGGATTTGCCTACTCTGGACATTTTATATAAATGGGATCATACAATACGCGGCCTATTGTGTCTGGCTTCCTTCACTAGCATAATGTATATCATGGCCATTCATACATGTATCAGTACTTCATTCCCTTTTTGACTGAATAATATTCTGTTGTAAGAATATACAATTTGGACTTCCCTGGTAGCACAGTGGTTAAGAATCCGCCTGCCAATGCAGGGGACAAGGGTTCAAGCCCTGGTCTGGGAAGATCCCACGTGCTGCGGAGCAACTAAGCCTGTGTGCCACAACTACTGAGCCTGCGCTGTAGAGCCCATGCATCTAGAGCCTGTGCTCTGCAACAAGAGAAGCCACCGCAAGGAGAAGCCTGCGCACTGCCACAAAGAGTAGCCTCCGCTCGCCGCCACTAGAGAAAGCCCGCGCGCAGCAATGAAGACCCAATGCAGCCAAAAACAAACAAAAACTATTTAGAAAAAAAAAAAAGAATATAAATTTTGTTTATCTATTAATCAGTTGATGGACATTTGGGTTGTCTTCACTTTTTGGCTACTATAAATAATGCTGCTGTGAACTTCTGTGTACACGTTTTTGTGTAGACATGTTTTAAATTCTCTTGGGTATATACTTAGGAGTGGAATTGCTAGGTCATACAGTAACTCTGTATTTAGCTTTTTGAGGAACTGCCTGTTTTCCAAAGCAGCTGCACTATTTTAACATTCCTACTAGCAATGCACA
>NW_021145930.1:19210-50000 GCF_002837175.3 Physeter macrocephalus | reverse complement strand
CAGTCAACATTTGTTTATATTTACCTACACATTTACCAATTCCTTTTCTCATTATTCTCTGGGCTTCCTTTGGGGATAATTCTCCTTTTTCTTAAAGTGCACACATTAGAAGGGCATCAGTGGGTGTCTCTGGTGGCATACACTTTCAGTTCCTGTTTGCCTGAAATGTCTTTGTTGCACCCTTGTTTTTGAATCATAATTTCAGCTGACTGACACCTTGAAGTTATTGCTGGTTGACATCTCTCAACACTTTGAAGTTACTTCACTGTTTCTGGCTTCCATTGTTGCTGTTGTTTAATTGTCATTACTTTTATAGAGAATTTGTGTTTTTGGGTTGGGGGAGGCACTGTTTTTAAGATATGTTCATTTTTGATTTTCTGAAATTGTACAACAAGGTATGTATCCAGATATGAATTGCTTTTAATTTATCTTCTTTGGGATTTGTTCTTTCTGTACCTGAGGATTCACATCTTTCATCATTCTGGAAAGTGATGAAAACATCTTGGCTGTTATCCCTTCATATATTCCATCTCCTTCATTCTCTCTATTTTTGACTTTTGCAATTAGCAATATAATAGGCCTTCTCACTTTCTCTTCCTGGTCTGTTATACTCTTTCTTGTCTACTTTTTGTCTCTCTGTACTGTGTTCTCATTATTTTTCTCTAGTTCTTTGTTTCAGTTCACTGATTCTTGCTTTAGCTTTGTCTAATGTGCTATTTAATCCATCCACTGAGTTTTTAAATTAGGTAATACATTTACCAAGATGCAAAAATCAAAACAATATAAAAAGATATATAGTGATTAAACTCCTTCCTGCTCCTTTACCCACCTGCCCCCCCTCTAACTTACCTCCACAGGTGCCACCTTTTTCCTTTTTTCTCTTTTTTAGTTTCTTTGGTGTCTTCTCAGAATTTTTTCACACTGATACAAGCAAATACTAGTAGAAATGTTTTCTTATTTTCTCCCCTTCTCACACAAAAGGAAGCATGTTATACATCTTGTTTTGTACTTTGATTTTGTTATTAAATAGTATAGTTTGGAGATATTTACGTATCAGCACATAGTTTCCTCATTCTTTTATTTTTAAACACTTGCATAGTATTTTATTATATGGATGAACAATAACTTATTTGGCCAGCCTCCTATTGATGGACATTTGAGTTGTTTACAGTCTTTTTCTCTTACAAACAATGCTGCAGTGAATAACCTTGTACATATCTTATTTTGGATATGTGCAGGTGTATCTGTGTATAAATTCCCAGAGATTGAATTGCTGGGTCAGAACCTTATATATGTTCAATTTTGTTATAAACTACATGTATACATGCATACACATATACATACATATATACATATGTTACACATATACATATAGAGTATATATATACATACATATGTACAGGTATACATATATATACCCTCCATAGGGCTGGCATCGGTTTTCACTCCTACAGCAATGCATGAGTGGACCTGTTTTCCTTAGCCTTATCTATGGAGTATGTGGTCAAACTTCCAGATTTTTGTTTAGTTCATTTTTACTTTCAGTGATTTATTATTTACTTATAAACTCTCTGTTTCATTCTGTTCCAACTTTTGTGATTATGTTTTCTATTCCTTTAAAAAAGTTTAAAAACATTCAAACATACTCATTTAAAATTTTATGTCTAGTCATGTCAATACCTGTAACCCTTGGTGTATCAAATCCTTTATGTTGTTATATCAGCTGACTCTCCCCTCTTAGTGGCTTGTATCCTTGAGCGTTTTGCTTGTAAGTTTAGATTGTGAGCTCATGCTTGATTGTCTTTATCTGTGGGAATCCCACAAAGCCTGGGTTGAGAAATTCCTCCAAAGTAGGTTTGCTTTGGTTTTATGAGGCACCTCCCAGTTTTACCAACCCATCTATTTGTATTAATTTTTTGGCTTGGCATATTCTAACCCATACATGTGGTATAAATTTGAACCTCAAATGAAGGGGGAGGGGTAGGTCTGTGGTTATGATGTTTTAGGAGAGATTTTGTCCTCCCACTCAGATTGGAGAGTGAGACAAACAAGTATCTTTCTTGACTCCCTTTCCCAGTAAATACTTTCTTTTTCTAGTCTCCCCTTTCATTGACATTATTAGCCCTTTGAGCATTTATTTAGGTTTTATGTGGGATGATCTCAGCTTCATTTCCCCTACCCCACCCCCATCCCTAAGACATGATTGCCTTTTACTCCTCTGGTCATTATAACTTGGGCTTTGGTTTTCCTGGATAGGCACATGCCCTCAGGGCATCCATGGCTGGTCTGCCTGCTTTTCTCCCTAGTTATTACTTCTTTGGTTTTGGCTCCTTGGGATTTCTCTTACTTATTTTAAATCTCATCTATGTTTTCTGATACATGTCACTATATTTAATTTGACCTTTCTAGGTTTTTTGCAGCAGGGGAGATTTTAAGGATAATTATTCTATAGTATTTGATCTCACAAATATTATTCATTCAATAAATGTTTTATTCATATTTATTCAAATATTCCTATTATTCAAATAAAATAGCACCTACTATGTGCTAGACTATTTTTTCTATTTTATTCTAAAAGATTCAAAAGCCTCTGATAAGTATAGCAACCACCAGTGAATTCATACACCGTTAAATTAATGGAAACTTTTTCCTCTTTTAACAAAGAGATCTAAGCATGGTGGATGCTGACATTTTCATGTGAAATCAACCCAACTTGGACAGCACTGAGAGGGCATTTGTAACACCCTTGCTTTGAGGTTCACCCCACCACATTAATATCTACTGAGAAGTCTCTATTAATAAAATAGGAATCTAGAATGCTAATGTCTATATCATAGAAATGAGTAGTAGAAGTAGAATCTCCTGCTTTTTTTTTTTTTTAATCATTAGAGATAATGAGGGTTGCTGTAAGGATATATTACTGTGGGAATCTTTCAGAATGCTGGAACTACAAAGACATCAGGCTCCTCCCTCTCTCCTGTCCTTTCTGTATTTCTCTTTCAGACTTTGCAGTCTTTCATCTCCTCTTCTTTCTCTGCTCCGTTCTTCACTTTTCACTAGGTGCCTTCTTGGCTCACTCATTTGCTTCAATGGTCCCTTCATGGCTGTTTAAACATGGCAGCCCAGCCTTCCCAGTTGGCTCCCATGGCTCACTCTTTTGATTTTGTATAGCATGGACTTTACAGTTTACAAAGACTGTCACATACATTATTGAATGTACCCCTAACAATGTTGTGACATAAGCAGAATGTTGTTATTCCTAATTATTTTATTTAATGAAAGACTGAGACCCAGCAAGAAGTACTTGCCCAGCATTACACAGCCAACAAGTGACAGAGCAGGGACCAAACCCAGGTTTTCTGGCTCAAGGCTGGGTCTTTCTCAGGAGCCCAGCTCACATACAGCTGCCTAGTAAGTCCACATCCAAGTGAAATTCCAACGTCTGGAAAAATTGGATTTCTAACTGATCAGTGAGCTCCCAATTTTCTGATATTTCTATTAAAGAACAGTAGGTCTGGGATTTCTCTGTGAGAGTGGTGGCCTCAGATTATAGAGTTTAGAAAATTGGTGTGGGTTTTGTGAATGTCTTGAGGGCCATGCTTGGCCATGTCTGGGAGTTTTGTAATGGGTTACTAGAGGCCAAGGGCTTGTGAAAATACAAACGTCTCCCTGAGCTTAAAGCTGAATGGAAAAAAAAAAAAAAAGTTCTGAGTAAGAGTCTGACTAATGGCTCTTTGGAAGAAATTGAGCAGTGTCTGAGACTTTTCCATGTGCCTTTCAGCTAGAAAAGTTTTGTCTTAAAACCCTGAAGCCTTATGCATTTGACCAGCACAAAGTACTGTGCACATTCATCTACTGTAACTCACTGAAGTCTTTACTGACCACCTACTATATGCTAGGTGCTGATGATTACAGAGCCACACAAGATAGGATTCTATCTTTAATGGGGACTACAGTCCGGAGAAGTTTTAGCACTGTGGTTGAGTTTATAGTCTTGGGAGCCAGACTGCCTGGTCAAAATCACTGCTGTATCCCAACTAACAATCAACCTTGGATAAGTATCTAATCTCTTTAAGCCTCAGTGTCCTCATATGTAAAATAAGGCCAGTAATTGTACCTATCCAACTATGCCTATAACTCAAAGTATTGCTGTGGAGATTAAAAGGTAATGTACGTACAGGGCTTAGCACAGAGTAAAAGATCTAAATAAAAGGTAGGTCATTGGCATAAAATTTTAAAGGGGGTTTGGGATATGTGGCTTAGAAATAAGGAGCTTCAGTGGTCCAGAGTAGTGGTTTTAGGTTCAGTTAAACCTCTGATGTCACAAGACTCAGACGCTCTTGAAGGATTGGTAGGTGGCAGATGTGGTGACAGACATGGCACATTGGTAGGTGGCAGACATGGTTTTCAGGGGGTGGAATAGCAGGAGCAATGGCATGGAGGCAGGAAAGAGAGACTCACATCAAGGAAATAGCTTGTGTTTATGAGTAGGACTAGTATGTAGGAAAAATGGGTAGGTATTAATGATTATAATTATTGTAAATATCCCATATTTAACACCATCTCCAAGGCACCTTGAGAAGTGCTTTAAAATTATGATGTAAATTAATCCTCCCAATAGCACATGAAATCTCCCCATGAAACGTTGAAACTTGCCAGCCAAATATCCCTTTTAGGACAAAGCCCTACACTGAGGAGAAATGGCTGGGAGTGGAATCCAAACCAAACAGGACAGTGAGGAACCAAGTAAAGAGAAGATCCAGATAAAAGTAGTGGAGTGTAACAGGAAGCAGTTCTCAAACTCCTCCGAAGCCACATTTTAAAGCCATTTTCCAGTACAACAGAAGGGGGAGCCCTAGAGTCATGAATCTTGGCCAAGAAATCTGCCCATTCTTCCCGTTCAGGAGTACAGGGAAACCTACCTCACTTAAACACGGGCAACAGAAAAGAGTTGAGGGAAGGAACCCAGCCCCACTCAGGGTTCTAATAAGAAAAGGGACTAATGAGCATAAACAGGTCATCAGACAATGAGGTTCTCTAGAAAGGCATGCCTACAAAACAAATGACATTTTTACTTTAATATTTCAAAATGAGCTAAAAGAATTTTTTAAAAAAATGACTGAAGGTATGAAATTAAAACATAACACAGGATCATAAAAATTCATAAATGAGATAATTGGGCAAAAGGAAGACTTGAAAAGAGTTCACGTAGAATTTAGTAAGGAGAAACTATTTTTCTTTTCTGAAAAAAAAAAAAAACCATCTCAGAAATGAAAACTAGAGTGAATACCAGAATGAATAAATAACACAAATAATATCGTAAGAGAAATAGAAGATGAAAAGAAGGAAAAAGAAATAAAAATAAACTGGAGAATGGGGGGAGAAAAGATATGAGAGAAAATGATAGGTATGGAGGAGAAGATCCAGCCTGTATATAAAAGAGAACCTAAGGAAGAAAATTCAAGCAACGGAACAGAGTAAATACACAATCATAATGAAAGACTTTAATTTACTTCTCTCTGTAACTGATTAAATAAGTAGACAGCAATAAAATCAGTAAAGATATAAAAGATTTGAACAACACAGTTGGTAAGCTTGACCCACTTAACATACATAGAACACTGCACCCATGTACCGAAGAAATACGTCTCCTTTTAAGGGCACATTGAACATTTCTCTAAATTGTTTATCTAGTGGGCCATAAAATAAGTCTCAAAAGTGGAATCAATTTCAGTGGATTGAAAGTTTACAGAGAATGCTCTGTTATCTAATGGATTTAGCTAGAAATCAATAACAAGAACAAAAAATAAAAGAAAATCCCAAGATGTTTGGAAATCAGCCAGTATCTTTCAATATGACCCTAAGACAAAGAATAAATTAGAAACTACTTTGAACTGGATGACAGTAAAAATATAACATACTAAAATATGTGGGATGTGACGAAAGTCAAGCTTCGAGGGAAATTTGTAGTCATAAATGCATATATTAGAAAAGGAGAAAGATTTACTATCAATAATTAAAGTATCTATCTCAAGATGCAAAAAAGGGCAACAGATTAAATCCAAACAGTGTAGGAAGGAAATAATAACGAGAAGAAATTAATGAAACAGAAAGCAGATATACCATAAAGAAAAATCAATAGCCATAGTTGTTTTTTTTAAATGACAAATAAAATTTATTAACCTTTAGCAAGACATATAGAAAAAGAGAGAGAAGGCACAAATTGAAAAGATCAGGAATGAAAAAGGTGATATCAGTACAGAGCCTACAAACATTAAAAAGATCATAAGATATTATGAACAATTTCATGCCAATAAATTTGACAATTTAGGTAAAATCAATATTTTCTTAAAACCATAGCTTACCAAAACTAACATGGAAAGAAATAAAAAATTGGAATAAGCCCATACCTAAAAATAAATGCTTTTCCTTTTTAAAATTAAGATTTGTGTACCATAAAAGTCACCCTTTTCAAGTGTAAAATTTAGTGGCATTAAGTACATGCATAGTGTAGTGCAACTATTACCACTATCAGTTCTAGAACATTTTCCTTACCCCCAAAAGAAGCCCATATCCAGCAACTAATCCACTTTCTCTCTCTGTGGGTTTGCCTATTCTGGAAATTTCATATACATGGAATCATATGATATGTATATGTGGCCTTGCGTGTCTGGACGCCTTCACTTAGCATAAGGCTTTCAAAATTTATCCATGTTGTGGCATTTATCAGTACTCTATTCTTTTCATCTCTGAATAACATTCCATTGTATAGTTATACCACATTTTGTTTACCAATTATCAGGTGATGGGTTGTTTCCACTTTTTGACTATTATGCACAACGGGGCTATGAGTATTCATACACCAGTTTTTGCGTGGACATACGTTTTCATTTCTTTGAGGTATATACCTAGGAGTGGAATTGCTGGGTCACATGGTGACTCTAGGTTTAACTTTTTGAGAAATTGCCATCTGCACATGGGAAGTGGCATCTCGTTGTGGTTCTGATTTGCGTTTCCCTAAGGACTAATGATGTTGAACGTCTTTTCATGTGTTTATTGGTCATTTTGTATATCTTCTGTGGAGTAATGTCTATTCAGATACTTTGCCCATTTAAAAAATGAGTTATTTGTCTTATTGTTGAGTTGTAAATTTCTTTTATATATTCTGGATACTAGACCCTTTTCAGATATATGATTTGCAAAAATTTACCCCTGCTCTGTGGGTTGTCTTTTTCACTTTCTTGATACTGTTCTTTGAAGCACAAAAGTTTTTAATTTTGATAAATTTCAGTTTATTTATTTTTTTCTTTTGTTGCTTATGTTTTTGGTGTCAAATCTAAGAAATAATAGCCTAACACAAGGCAGGATTGCCTAATCCATGAGGATTTGTACCTATATTTTCTTCTACGAGTTTTGTAATATTAGATTTTAGCTTTAGGCCTTTGATCCACTTTTTTTTTTCAGGTGATAAATTAATTTTTTAAAATATCCTAAGAAAATCTCCAATATTAGAAAGAAAAACACAACTGCTATCAATGATAAACATTATCATGAGAAGACATCAGTATGGATATGGAAAAATCTACTCCTAAAGCATACAGAGTACAGTCTGAGTGAAGTTGTAATGGTGGAATAAATAGAATTCCTGCTTGCTATTATTTTTTCCTTTCAATGTTATTGAGAAATAATTGACATATCTTGTAAGTTTAAGGTGTATGTACAGCATGATTTGACTTACCTATGTTGTGAAATGATTACCACAGTAAGTTTAGTTAACATCCTTTGATCCATTTTGAGTTAATTTTATGTATGATGTGAGGTGAAGGTCCAACTTCATTTTTTTTTCCTGTAAGTATAGCAAGTATGTGTTCCCAGACCATTTGTTGAAAAGACTAATTTTTCCCCACTGAATGGTCTTGCCACACTTGTTGAAAATCAATTGGCTATAAAAGCATGTGTTTAGGGAATTCCCTGGCAGTCCTGTGGATAGGACTCTGGGCTTTCACTGATGAGGGTGTGGAAGATCTGTGATCAATCCCAGATCAGGGAACTAAGATCCTGCGTGCCGCAGAGCATGGCCAAAAAAAAAAAAAAAGCATGCATTTATTTCTGGGTCCTCAGTTTTATTTCACTGATATACCTCTATCTTATGCCACATATAAGAACCTTACAAAGGTCATTCTCAAGGGGCAAGACCTCCAGTTACTAGGAGTGTTTTATTTCCACCATCAAGCTTCTATTCTGTCTGCATGCAATGACCTTGGAGTCAGCTTATCCTCTCCTGTGGCTTCCATTGCCACCCAGAGGCTGATGATCCTCGGATTTCTCCCCAGCCCAGGGAGCTGGGGTGGGTTCCATGGGTTGAGTTCCAGAAACCTCAAACCCTTGTTCCAAGAAACTCTTCCCTTTCCCTTCTGAACTTCTCTTCCCCATTTTAGGGGATGATTCCCACCTGCTCCCAATTACCAAGGCAAGAACCAGTGGGATCATCTTTATTTGCTCCTCCTCCCTCCAGCCCCTTCCCTCAATCCATCAACAGCTGTGTATATTCATCCAACCTCTTGGGTTTGCGTACCCTTTCCTAGACCTGCAGCCGGTAGGGTCAGGCCTCCTCATCTCACCCACGGCCTGTTGCACAGCCCCTCATGTGCTCAGATCCTCTCCTGTTGAACAGGTTCATTCCCTGTCTAACCACCTTCCGTGCCTCCCTATCAACTAAGGGATAAACATCCAACTTGGGAAAGGAGGCAAGTAGGAGCTAGCCATCTGGAGGGTATAGAATCATGCAAGCAAAGGAGCTGGCAGTGAGGGGAGGGTGCATACTGTGGATATGGAGGATTAAAGTTCAAATTTAAAAGTATTGTTTTGAGCATCTATTGGGGCAGACACTGTGTTAAGCACTTAATATGCATTATCTCATTTAAACCTTACGCAAGGTCACGTAGTAGGCAGCAGAGCTGGGGTTTGAACCCAGGTGGGCTCAGTCCAGAACTCCTGCACTTAACCACCAGATGGCTTCTTTGCAATGTTGCTGGCAGCCAGTCCGGCACGTCAGTAGTTGGAGTAAAGTGCCAAGGAGGAGAGCAATCCTTGCCTGAACAATCTCTCGCCCTCTTACCCCGCATTTTCTTGTCCTGCTTCTCATTTTGCAGATGAGGAAAGTGAGGCTGAGAAGTCCCTCAGCCAGCAGGAAGCAGAGCTGGGACTGACACAGACCATCCGACCCCAGAGCTTCCTGGGAGTGTGATCCAACATGACGAGCGTGGCACTGACCAAGGAATGGGGAGGCCTGGCTTCCAGGCTGGTGCACTTGTTTATGCATGAACTGGAGGCGATGGGAAAGTGTCCTGAGTGTCTGCCTCTCCATCCGTGCCCAAACTAGCCCTGCCTACTGTTGCGAGGCTGTTGCGAGGCCCAAGGAGCTAGAGCCGGTCAAGTGCTCTAGGGACTGGAAGCACGCTGTGCGTGAACAAAGGCCGGTGAGCAAACCTCAGGGGTCCATAGTGCTGTCCAGTGATGCTGAGGGAGGAGGGTGTCTGGGTGCCCAGAGAAAAGACTAGACCATGAGGGAGGAGGGTCAGGCTTGAGCTGAAGGTGAGAAAACAACTGTCTTAACGAGTCAGAATCATCCTGTTATGAAATGAGCATCCTTCAGAGGTAGTGAGCTCCCACCCCTGGGGAGGGGCAAGCGGCTGCTGGAGGGTGTGCACTGGGGGAGACAGGAGATGAGTCATCTCAGTTCTGAGACCAGTTCATATTGAGATTCGATCTTTCGGAGAGGCTCTGCTTCTCAATGCAAATGGAGTTCTGAGAGTAGACCCTACTATATTTGAAAGTTTATTGTCAAGAAGTGGGGAAATTGCTATTTTAGGTTTACCAGCAGATTTTTAAAATTGAAGAATAGTTGATTTACAATGTTTCAGGTGCACAGCAAAGTGATTTAGTTATACATATATATATTTTTTCAGATTCTTTTACATTATGGGTTATTACAAGATATTGAACTTAGTTCCCTGTGCTGTATAGGAGGTCCTTATTGTTTATCTGTTTTATATATGGCAGTGTGTATGTGTTAATCCCAAACTCCTAATTTATCTTCCCCCCTGCCCCTTTCCCCTTTGGTAACTATAAGTTTTTGTTTTCTATGTGTGTGTGAGTCCATTTCTGTTTTGTAAATAAGTTCATTTGTATCATTTTTTTTAGATTCCACATATAAGTGATATCATATGATGTTTGTGTTTCTCTGTCTGACTTCACTTAGCACAATAATCTCTAGGTCCATCCACGTTGCAATAATGCAAATTGCATTATTGTATTCTTTTTTATGGCTGAGTAATATTCCATTGTATATATGTACCACATCTTCTTTATCCATTCCTCTGTCAGTGGACATTTAGGTTGCTTCCATGTCTTGGCTATTGTAAATAGTGCTGCAATGAACATTGAGGTACATGTATCTTTTTGAATTAGAGTTTCCATCTTTTCTGGATATGGGCCCAGGAGTAGGGTTGCAGGATCATATGGTAACTCCATTTTTAGTTTTTTAAGCAACGTCTGTACTGTTTTCCATAGTGGCTGCACCAATTTACATTCCCACCAACAGTGTAGGAGGGTTCCCTTTTCTCCACACCCCCTCCAGCATTTATTTTTGTAGACTTTTTGATGATAGCTATTCTGATCAGTGTGTACCAGCAGATTCTTTTGTTTGTCTTCATTTGGTTTGGGGAAGAGCTAAAAGATAGAATTTATCTTTGGGTTAAAGAAGGAGCTTTGGTTAAAAACAAAAACCACTTTAAAATGGGCCTTTGGAGAAGAGGAAGAGAATAGACTAGATCCTGAGGGGCCTTGGGGTCAGGCCTGTGGGTCTGAGGTGGGCAGTGAGGGACAGAGTTGTCTTCCCTGTGACTGGGTCCCACAAGAGTCTTCAGGGCCTGGCCTCTGGGGGTGGAGTGGGGAGTGTGATTGTCTCCTGTTCCACCCAGGGTGGGTAACACGCAACATGTCAGCAAGCGGAGGACATCTGGGGATAGCGAGTCAGGAGCCTCTGTAGAGGTGGGCCGCCAGCAGACTCCATGGGCTTCAGATCCAGGGTCCCTTTGAAAGCGTTCTTTGCTGTGGCATAAGGACCTCTTGAGGATTATAGGAAGGTTTTTTTGTTTTGTTTTGTGTTTTTTTTTTTTTTTTTTTTTTTTTTTGTGTTACGCGGGCCTCTCACTGTTGTGGCCTCTCCCGTTGTGGAGCACAGGCTCCGGACGCGCAGGCCCAGCGGCCATGGCTCACGGGCCCATCCGCTCTGCGTCATGTGGGATCTTCCCGGACCGGGACACAAACCCGTGTCCCCTGCATCGGCAGGCGGACTCTCAACCACTGAGCCACTAGGGAAGCCCTATAGGAAGGTTTTTGTTGAATGTCATAGTCGAGTGGCTGGTACACCTCTTTCTTCAATTTCCACCAAGAGAGAAATACACTCACGACAGGCATTTTTATTGTTCCTTGGAACCCCAGAGCAGCTTACTAATTTCAGAGGGACCCGGAACTTTTCCACGAGTAGACCCACCTGGAGAGGATTATCAGGACTGAGGTGGGTGACAGGGAGGCCAGGACAGCTCTGTTTGGTTCCCAGTCCAGGATGGGGAGGATGGAAGGAAGGCCCCTAAGTGGTCTCAGGAGATTTGGGATTAGAGCGAAGTCAAGTTCATTGCAGCCCCTGCACTCCCTGGACAGCAAGGGGCTCTGAGCAGGACAGGCCGGGCCTGAGAGCCACCCAAAGCCCACATCACAGGATCCAGATACTTAGCAGCAGGCTGTCCTCATTCTCAGAGCCCAGCAGCTCTAAGAATAAACCCCATGGTTCTCAGTGCCCAGCACAGCATTGGAGGGACAAGTTACGGGTTGTATAAGGATTCGTGAATTCATTGCCCAGCCAGGGCATCTGGGGAAAGAACCTTTACAGAGCACCTGGTGGAATAAAAAGCAGGGGAGGTCCCATCCCCATCCCACCTCCTCCCAGTAGCCCTTGATCTGCCCCATCGGCCACCTCCTATCCCTTTATTTCCCTGGATGAAGGGCCTCAGCAGAGCTATGTCCCTTGCATTTCAGCTTCCTGGGAACCCAGATGTCTCCGGTTGCTCTTGGGGAAGGCAGCAGGCCCAGCCTTTGGGTGGGATGAGCCCTCCCCACAAGCCCCACTGCGGTTCCTGAGAGGTCCCCCAAGACTTCCTGAGGGCTGTAGTGCAGGCACCCGGCTCCTCTCAGGTGTGGGGCGCCAGTCACCTTGTGCACGAACTCCAGAGTCCCTTCACTGAGGGAACAGGTGTCTTTGACCCCCGACTTCTGTGCAGTAAGTTTGGGGTCACAAGAGTCAAGGTAGTCATCATCCCAGCCAGAGTCCTGCACCCTCAGGTCCCCCCACCCCGTGGGCAGGGCGTGTCGTCCACCTGGGGCGATAGTTGTACCACACCATGCCGGTCCTCAACTCCTGGCCGCCAAAGAAGGCCTTCAGGTAGGCATCCGTGGCAGTGGTCCAGTCTCCCCACAGACCTGTCACCAGGAAGTTCATGACCTCCAGGCGGGCCAGCCCCCTCTGCTGGGACAGCAGTCCTGGTTGGTGGCTGGCGAGCCATGGCACATGCACTGGCACAGGTCACGGGGGCTCTTTCACTGTCCCTCCAAGGAGCCAGGAAAAACTCTGTGGAAGAGGCAACATAGAAAATGGATATGGATGAGCCTATAGGTTTGATTTTGTTTAATGTTGCCCCCTGATTATGAAAGCAATACTTACTCATGTTGAAAGTTTGGAAAGTACAGAAAAATCATTTAAATAACATAGTAAATGCTCTCTCAGCCTAATTCTCCATCAGTATTACCAACCACATCACTGACGCCCCTGTTCGTAAACTAGCACTGCTAGATCAGTCCTATCCCAGGAAGGCTCCCGTGAGGCATCCGGAGTGGCCTCTGCTCATCCCCCTGTCTCCGTCTCTATGCTTCTCATCGCAGATAGAACATTGCTACTTCTTCCTCCTTCCCAGCATTACATTCTCCTTGACCTTTCCTCCACCCAGCAGGCCTCACCCCTGCAAGAAGCAACACTCCACCAAGTTTGTGCTGAAGCTGTACTGGTTCTGGAACATTGGCCAACTTCCTTGGGAGTGCGGGAGAGCTGGATTTGGCCCTGGCCAGGTAACACTGGGAGCTGGAGCTCTAGGTGGGCCAGTTGGTGGGGGCCAAGGGCAGGTGCTGGAGAGTGCCCCACTGCAGGCGTCGTGTCAGAGGGTGCAAGTGCCGTTGGGCCACAGAAAGTGCTATGTGTCCTCCAGGAAGGATCCCAAGTACCATAGGCTGGTCACATCCATGGGCTCCCCCGCCAGCCACAAGCAGGGCAAATGGGCCGCAGTAGGAGGAGGATGCCTGGGAGGAGCTGTGTGCACCAGCTGGGAGCTGGTGAGCACCAGCTGGGAGCACCAGCTCACGTGGAGCTGAGCCCGAGAAGGAAGTATAAGAGCAGGTCTCTGCAGCTTCTCACCTCCTTCCCTCCTCAGCCTCTCCACACACCGCTGACTCAGCCACACCTGCCCTCTTTCTAGCACCTCCACCTCCAGTACGGGCAGGTCTCCTTGGCAACAGTGGAGTGAGTGTGGGGTGTGAAGCAGGAGCTGAGAATGGCTTCTCTGAGGGTACTCAGGGGCTCTCTGGAAGGGAATAGGCCCCATTCTGAAGCCAGTGCCTCCTGGTCACTGTTAACTGAACTGAACTTGGGTCTGCTTGCCCGACATGAAGCAAAACCAATCTGCTGACGCTGGGTTGTGGTGAAGGAAAATACAGTGTTTGTTGCAGAGTTCCAAGCAGGGAGAATGGGCAGCTAATGCTCAAAAGACCCAACTACCTGATGGCTTTCAGGCAAGGGTTTCTACAGGCACATTAGGGGTGAGGGTTGCAGGGTATGTGATCAGCTTGTGGACATTCTTCTGATTGGTTGGTGGGGAGATAACAGGGTGGTATTTCAGGAATCTCAATCATCAATTTTCTCATTCCAACCTGTCTGGGGTCTACGTTCTGGTGGTCATCACGCAGTTAACTTCTTCTACCTGGTGGTGGGGGCTGGTCTTAGCTTCTGCAAAACAACTCAAGGATATGTGTTAGGATATTATCTATAGCCCTTGAGGAGGAACTAAGTGTCCTTGACTTTGTTTTATGGCTAAGCTATTATTATTTTGTTTTGTTTGACTGCTTTCCTTTGTTTTCCTCTAATTATTAACTGATTACGTTTGCTCTTTGGAGCTCGGGGAATGCCTAGGAGGCTAAAGCTTTTCAAAATATAAGCAAGAAGCGGAGGACATGGGAGGTCTGACCCAGGAAGGTGCCCTCAGGGCCTGCTCAATTTCATGACCAACCATCCCAGTTTGCCTAACAGGGACTTTGAATGCTACAACTGGAAAAGTCCTGGGCAAACCAGGATGAGTTGCTCACCCTTGTCACGCACCCAGCCAATGCTTAATCTGATCTGTGAGAAATAGGACAGAGGCCCTCTAGATGCTGTAGACCCACCTGGTTCTGGCCCCACTGTGGTCCCTACATCTTTGGGACCTTGCGTGTTCTATTGAATGGGTTCCAGTGCTGGCTCTGTGATCATGGGCCAGAGCCTCTGTTTTCACATCTATAAACAGGAGTATTGATACCCACTTGCCCAGCGAAGCACACAGGATCATTGTGGATATGAAAGGACCTAGTGGAGACCTCTGACAGGCGACTGCTGGCATTGTGGTCATCTTCACCCTTGTTCTCATTCTAGGGAGCTTAGAAAACTGAGCCCAGCCTGTGGTCACCATGTCCTTACCCTGCTGCAACTCTATTTACTTGCTCTGCTTCCAGGCCTTTCTGATGGAAGCACGTTTCTGGGCCATTTAATCATTGCCTCTCTCACCTGCACAGCTTAGTATAGTTTAAAAGGGCTTTCACATCCATGCACAATCTTATTTGGTAACTTCTCAATTTCTCATTTACAGAGCACAGAATATACCAAAGCCCCCAGACCTGTGTGTCTGAGTATTTTGTCATCCTCATTTAGAGCAAGAATGCTAAATGCAGTCAGAATAACAGCTGACATTTGTCGAGTTCTTATGATGTGCCAGGCACTCTGCTAAGTACTTTGTATACAGTAACAGTCTGATAAACCAGCTCTGTGATTTTCCCACTTTACAGATGGGGAAACTGAGACTTGGTGGGGCGGTTGTTTAAGAAACATTCTGTAAATCACAGAGCTGGTAAGTGGCGAGCCAGTGTTGCTTATTTTCCTTAAGCCCTTTGGGATCCTGCATCTGACAGGGACAAACCAGGAGCAGTGCATGGAATCCCCCTGCCACAGTATCTACGGCCCGAGTTGGGGGTATCAGGCTGCTGAGGTTGGAGAGACGATGGAAAGAAGGAGGTAGAGTTGGTCGATAGGGCACCCCCTGTTGGTGTGGGCGCCCTGGGCAGGATGTTGGGGAACCTGGGTTGCAATATTAGAGCTTGTGTTCTCCTGCAGTGTGACTTTGGCCAATTCACCTACACTTTCTGCCTTCAGTTTTCCCACCAGGGAAATTGTTGGCATACTAGTGGTCATCATTCACAGGATTGCTACTTTGTGATAGCTTAGCCTTTCCCATGGGTTATCGGGTTAATCTTTGCAAGATCCCTCATGAGTGGGTACCTTTTTTCTTTTCATTTTACAGAGAAGGAAAGTGAGACACTTGAGAGGTGAAGTGACTTGTACCACGTCACTCAGGTGGTTGGTTAGGCTTGGACCTGGACTTGAACCTGGTGCACTGGGCTTGAACCTGGGCTAGTCTGGTCTGGTTCCAGAGCCCAAAGCTTTAACCTCTGGACTAAATTTGTAGAGCCCTCAGGTTCCTACCATCTGGATGAGATCTGGGTTCCACTGGGGCTTTCTGTCTTGTTAGGGTCAGGGAAGTAACATGGATCAAGCAGGACGAAGTCCCAAGGGTAGGGATCCTCTGTGGGCAGTCACATCTAAGTCAGAGGCTGCACCCCGGGGGTACCTCCTTATCAGTTTGATGTGGTCCTGGAAGTCCCCACCCCGTCCCCAGCCTCCTTCCCTCTCCTGGACTCCAGTTACCTGGCTCTGCCACCAACCCTCACCTGTGTTGTCTTGGATTCTGCTTCTAGATGCTCTAGTCCAAGGCAGAGCTCAGCCAAGGGAAGAAAAGGATGTGGCTCACAGCTTGCCCTTGTATTTATGGAGGCAGGTAGCCTCTCCTGCTTAGCTTACAGGCTTGCATTGCCCCCACAGTATCTTTTGGGAGATGTCTATGGCTTTCTGTACAGAACTATCTCTTTAAGGATTTTTGCATAACAAATGGCCCTGCAAGGTGAAGATCTTATCTCTCCCCAGGGCAGAGGGCAGATTTTTTTGCTGTGCCCCCAGGGCAATGATTGAGCAGGCTTGCTAGTAGCCCCTTATAAGATTGGAATTTCCTAAACTCAGGGTTCCTCAGCTATGACCCAAACCCACCGAGGGCATGGCATCCACCCAGGCCCACCTCCGACTTGGTGGAACTTGGGAGCAAGGGAATGTGAAGCTCATGCTGCTAAGAATGCTGTGAGCCAAAAGGTCCTTGATCTCCAACCCGGGAGTTTAGTGTCTTCTGCCAGGAAACTGGGGATTGGCGTACAAGTAGGGTGACATCTCAGACCCTTCGCAGCTTCACAGGTTTGGTGACAAGGATGGGTGCTGATAGAGACATGTCTTTCTGGAAGAGGAGAGGATAAGAGCCCGACAGAGGCAGCTGTGTGTGGGGGGCATATACCCCACGGACGTGGTAGCAAAGGCTCTCTACCCAAGGGGTTTTGGGGGCATAAAGGTTCCCCACTGTCCTTCCTGGTAGCGAGGCTGTGGGGCTCGAGGGAGGAGGGAAGTGCGCTGCCCGCCTGTCACTTTGGCTGCTGTTTGCACTGCTGCAGTCAGGAGGAGGAGGAAGGACCAGGCATCCCCGAGGCTGACAGACAGCGCTGGGTGGATCCAATCTGAGCCCAGGCTGTTGCAGTGCTGCTTGAAACTCAGAGCGCAGGATGGACCGCAGCTGTGGACATTTCTTCCGGTGACAGCTAAATCCACCTGCTTTCTGGGCCATTTGCCCCTTGACAGCAGTGCATCTTCCAAAAGCCGCTCCCTCGGGACTGAGGGAGGGCTCCCCCCCATAAGGCAGTTAGGTCACCGGGTGTGGCTGCCTCCAGAGAGGGCTCATCTCTCAGCTGCTCTCCGGGCCATGGGGCTGCAGGGGTATGTGGACCTATTTTGATCACTCAGTGGAGGTCACTTGCTTCCGAGTAGGAGGAAGCTTCCTCTGGGCCAGCTGGAGCAGACTCAGGGAAGCACACAGCTCAGGAGCCCTGGTTTTGCAATTTGTACTGTGCAATCTTAGCCTATTTCACATTTGGATCTTCACTGTGTACCTCAATTCTCCCTGCACTTTGCTCTCTCCGTGACCTTGTCTTCTGTGGCTCTCTACCGCTCTGCCCAAGGCTCAGCTCCACTGACCCTAAGTAACCATTCGGTGACTGAGTCGGGGCCCTGGGAGGAATTTCTGGCCTGGTTCCCACCCACACAAGCCTACCAGTTTCCAAGGCTGACTTGGCTAATTGATCTGGAGGCCTTGCCAAAAATCATATTCTGGAGGCTTGTGGAGCGTAAATGTGCACGGCTGGCTGTAGGGCTCAGCTGGCCTCAGCTGCTTGGAGTTATAAAAAGAACAGAAGTGCTGGTGGCGGTTGGGTGACTAATGGTGACCACTGGGGGTGTTGCCATCAGCTGTTGGATGAGATGGTGTGTATCCAGCCTCACTGAGTTTCCAAGGCCTGAGTATCCCTGGAGCCTGATAGCCTTTCTCACCTTCCAGCCGGGGCTGCGGGGACTGTTTCTACCAAGAGCTTAATCAGTGCACAGAACTCAATCAGGCACAGAACTTGATCAGTACCCTGCAGTCTCCTGAGAGCTGGCTGTGGATCCAGCCCAGTTCCAGGCACCATGGGGAGCCATGTGCTATGAGGAACCAATATATATTTTTTTAACATCTATAACTGTTTTACAATGGTGTGTTAGTTTCTGCTTTACAACAAAGTGAATCAGTTATACATATACGTATGTTCCCATATGTCTTCCCTCTTGTGTCTCCCTCTCTCCCACTCTGAGGAACCATTATGAAGCTAACAATTTGGTGAGAAATGATGTGCTTGCAGACCCTCCAGGAGCTTGGAGAGTGTGGATTTTGGAGTCTGATGAGCTGACTCCAAGTCCCAGCTCTGCTGCTTACTTGGGCTGGTTATTAACTTCTCTGGACCTCAGTTAGTCTCATCTGTAAATGGGGACAATCCCTAACCCACGGGGGTTAAATGAATCAAGATGGTAAAATCAATTTTAACTTGACATTGGGTCCTAAGGGAAGGAGACGTTATCCTTGGCTGGGTCACACTTAGAACATCCAACCCCCACTGCCCCCACCCCTGGCTGAAGGCTGAGCTGACCTAGCCCAGCCCTTAACAGCAGTCTGTGGTACCTGCACTTTGCTCCACAAATGTATCATTATCACTATTATTTAGTAACAGGAGATAGGAGAGGTTCTCTCCTTGGTGACTTTTTACTTAAGGCCGGGTTCATAAACCATGGTGGTGATGGTCATCTTGGGCACGCTGTAGGAGCCGGCGGGCTTCTCTTTGTGATTACCACCCTGCCAATGGGAGCCTGACCTGCAGCTCCCCACACCGGTGCCAGCGTAGATATTTTCTATCCTAATCTAATCCCTGATCCACATGCCTTTCATGGCAATGAGTTCAAACTCTTAGAGGAATCATTGAGCCCCCTGGAGAGAGTGGTTCACCCAGTATGGAGGGCTGAGGGGAGGGGACCTTGATGCTGCTCCATGAAACACACATCCATTGAGCACCTACTGGGTGCCAAGCTCTGGTGAGACAAAACCTGAGCCAAGAATGGCCCCTGTCCTTAAGAAGTTGATAAGAAATGCTTCAACAGGAGGTATGTGTCTTTCCCCGGACCACAACAGGAATCTCCTAACACTGCAGCAGACTTAAGAAACCACAAATGATTAATTGATGCATTCATTGATTCATCCCACATTTACAAAGCATTTACTGTGTTCCAGACTATATGCTAGGCAGTAAGTAGAGGTGGAATGAGACCTTTAGTTCACAGTTATTAAACAGATGGATGATTTCGGCACAGGAAGTCCTACGGACTTTTCCAAGCTATAGATGTGTAGCAAAAGGGGGAGATTGGATGATTTGCTGGCTGGGAGAGTGGGAGTAGTTCTATGTCTGGGAGCGTTTCATGGAGGAGGTGACCACTGACAAAGGATTTGAAGGAAGAGTATTGGCCTGCCGGATGGAGGCGTGGGGCAGAGGCACCCGGGCTGAGGGGTGCAAAGCCCTGGGGGCTGCGTCATGGATGGTCGGAGCTCAGAGGCACCACGGAGATGATCTCATCTACCCACTCCTGGTGCAGAGGGCAGCAGGGACTGCCCAGAACTACCCAGTCAGTCAGCAGCAGAGTTCTGACCAGAGCCTGGCCTCCTCACTTCCCAGCCAAGGTTTTTTTCTTGCTGAGCAAACGCTAGACATCACACAAAACATCATCTTCCCACTTGAATCACAAGCAGGTATGCGTTCGGGTCATCTGAATTTAGCTCAAAGTTTGTAAATGGAGAGCAGAGCTGGAGGGGCTGACATTTACTGGGGTCTCTGCAGTGCTTTCCACCGTGCCCAGTAAAGAGTTGACGCTCAATAAATGTCTGCAGCCTTTTCCATGGCTGGATGGCGGGTGACAGCCTCTCCCTCTTTTGGAGGTTGCACACATGACAGTTTTCGACTCGTGATGACTTGAAGCTAGGGCTTATGAAAGCTCTGTGCGCTGGAAGGCAAGAATTTCACAGGCAAAGCCTGAGCACCTGGGTTGCCCTCAGTTTGAAAAGAGGCGGGTCATCCTGGAAATGAGTGAACGTAGATTCACCTCCAGCCACTCTGCCCTTTGAGTGGTGCAGAGGGCAGGGTCTTCTAAGTCACTCAGGGCTTTCAGTTTTAGGGGCTAAGAAGGAAGCAGAAGTGCCAATAATATTATGCCTTCTCTGTGCTGGTTCTTAAAGAGCTTTCAGACATGGCTGGTGTGGTTTGTGTCTGTTCCTGATGGGAGACAGATATTTGTAGTCTCATAATCCAGATTTAGAAAACTGAGGCTCAAAGAGGGGCGCAGGCAGGGGCAACCTATTGGAGCAAAGTTGGCCTTGAGTAAAGAGAAGTCACCACCACCTGAATTGCATTTCAGAGACTCAATTTCACCACCAGACTGCTACTCCACTGTGTTGACAATATATAGAAACAAAGTAGTATTCTCTGTCCTTCTGAAGTATATCAAATATATATATAAGGCAAATATCTTTTTCTGGAAGATTTATTTATTTATTTATTTATTTATTTATTTTTTGGCTGTGTTGTGTCTTAGTTGTGGCACGTGGGATCTTCGTTGAGGCATGCAGGATCTTTCATTGCTGCATGTGGGTTTTTCTGTTCTCTAGCTGTGGCGTGTGGGCTCCAGGGTGCGTGGTCTCTGTAGTTGTGGCACACGGGTTCCAGAGTGCGTGGGCTTTTCAGTTTGTGGCACGCAGGCTCTCTAGTTGAGGCGCGGGAGCTCAGTAGTTGTGGCATGCGGGCTCAGTTGCCCCACGGCATGTGGGATCTTAGTTCCCTGACCAGGGATCGAACCCGCATCCCCTGCATTGGAAGGCGGATTCTTTACCGCTGGGCAACCAGGGGAGTCCCAAAGGTATATATCTTTATATTATAGTTTATAGCTATACATAATTATATAACACATTATATAGTTACTAAAGTATGTATTGTATTATATATTAAATATGTTATACATTTATATATCATAATATATAATATATACGTTTATTTATATTGATATACATTATATATAATATTTATAATATACATTTTATAGTATGTATTATATAAATTATATATTTAAATATAAACTATAACACCAAGATCTACATCTTAATATATGTATATCTGCTGTATTTCAGAAAGACAGACAATACTGTGATAAGCACCCCCTCCCACCATATCTTAACATTTTCACCCCTTCGGGCTCTAAACCCTCAAGTACCCAGTACCACAGTGTGAGTGAGGAATTTGAGAGCAGTTTTTACATCTCACTAGCTTTCCAAATCCTAACACTGCTCCTGCCCACTCATAGAAGCTTCTGGTGGCTGCCGAGAGCCCTCTGGATGGGCAGAGCCCTGGACATGGCCTTTTAGGCACCTCAAGGTCGGTTCTCTGCCCACTTCTCTCCACCAGCCACAGGGCACGTCCTCCAGGAAGCGTCTTCCGTCGGCTCCCCTGTAGGTTTGGAGTCCCTGCTCTGTGCCCTCAAGCATGTGTGCCTACGCCCCTCCCAGCAGGTCACCCCCCAACCGGAGCCCCCTTGTCTGTGACCCTCTCTATGTTGCAGGAAAGAGAGTGGGGCTCGAGAGGATGGTCACGTCCCAGGTCTCAGACGAGTCCCTGGGACAGCCACCAAGTGTGTGTGGGTCCTTGGCTTTGCTCAGGAAAGAATTCAAGAACGAGCCATAGTAAAGTGAACGAAGGTTTATTTAGGGAGATACACACTCCATAGACAGAGTGTGGGCCATCTCAGAAGGCGAGAGTGGCACCAGGGTATGGGGTTGTCAGTGTTTATAGGGGTGGGTAATTTCATAGGCTAATAAGTGGGAGGAGTATTCCAGCTATTTTGGGGAAGGGGTGGAGATTTCCAGAAATTGGGCCACCACCCACTTTTTGACCTTTATGGTCAGCCTTGGGACTGTCATGGCACCTGTGGGTGTGTCATTTAGCTTGCTGATGTGTTACAGTGAGCGTATACTGAGGCTCAAGGTCTAGTGGAAGTCGACTCGTCTGCCATCTTGGACCTATTTGGTTCTTTTTTTTTTTTTTTTTCATAAATTTATTTATTTATTTTTGGCTGCGTTCGGTCTTCGTTGCTGCACACGGGCTTTCTTTTGTTGCGTCGAGCAGGGGTTACTCTTCGTTGCGGTGCGCGGGCTTCTCATTGCGGTGGCTTCTCTTTTTGCAGGTCACGGGCTCTAGGCACACGGGCTTCAGTAGTTGCAGCACGCAGGCTCAGTAGTTGTGGCTCGGGGGCTCTAGAGCTCAGGCTCAGTAGTTCTGGCGCGTGGGCTTAGTTGCTCTGTGGCATGTGGGATCTTCGCAGGCCAGGGATCAAACCCATGTCCCCTGCACTGGCAGGCGGATTCTTAACCACTGTGCCACCAGGGGAACCCGACTTACTTAGTTCTAATCAGTTTATGTCGTGTCCTTGGGCTATGTCATTCTTTCATTCTTTTAAAGGTTGTGCCCTGCCCCCTTCCCTCCGGTTTCAACTAGAATGTGAGCGCAGAACACACAGACTGGTCTGCCACGGTCACCTCTGACTCCTGGTGTCCAGCACAGAGCTGCGATGGGGGCATGCCAGGAGTTTGTTAGATGTTGGCCACGAGTTGGAAGCCGGAGCAGGGAGAATCTGTGTCCTGGGAGTGAGGGGGCCACCCTGACCATTAGAGCCACAGAGGGAGACAGGACCAGCTGTGGCATTTTGCTGAGTTGGCTCATTTTGGAAAGTCGGAATCAATCTGGGTTTCCCACATAGTAACCATTCACTGCCCTCCCTCCTTTCTCATAGAAACATGATTTGTTCATCTTCTTCAGAGCAGCTATGGCTGCATAGGAGGGCCTTGGCCCTTGTTGGGGACTGGCTGAGGAATGGGCTGAGGGAAATTCTGGACCCTGAGGGCAAACTGCTGCAAGGGGGCTTCTGGAAGCCTTTACCTTGTTCTTCAAAAGGGGCACAAGAAAATGCAGAATTCTGTCGGACAAATGTCCTGGTTTCTTCAATCAAAAAATGGAGAGGAAAAAAAGAGGAGGAAATTGTTTAGATTAGGGGTCAGCAGACCTTCTCTGGAAAGACCAAGTAGTAAATATTTCAGTCTTTGTGGGCCACGCTGGCTCTGGAGAAACTACTCTACTCTCTTGGTAGCAAGAAATGAGCCAAAGAACATGTAACAAGTGGATGTGGGTGGGAGTGTTTACAGGGCGGTGGCAGGATTTGGCCCTAGGTGTAGTTTGCCCACCCCTGGTTTAGATGAAAAGACTCTTCTGTGACACATCAGCCAAATGCAATGTGTGGACTTTGTTTGGACCCTGATTTGAACAAACCAAGTCTTAAAAACAAAACTAAACAAAACAAAAAAATTGGTGACAGTTGGGGCAATTTTAACAATGATGGGATATAAGATGATTTGAAGGAATTGTGGTTAATTTTGTTAGGTGTGACAGAGACATTATGGTTTTTGTTGTTCATGTTGTTTTGTTTTTGTTTTTAAAGAAGAGAGAGTCTTTATCTATGAACTACTGATACTAAATGGGAGATAATGCCTGAGATTTGCTTTCAAATAACCCACAGTGTGGAGGGGAGGAAGTAAAGAAAACAAGATTGGCCATGGGCTGATAATGATTGAAGCTGGGTTATGGGTGAAAGTGGGGAGAGGAGGGTCTTCATACTATTCTGTCTTCTTTTGTGTATGTTTGAAAATTTGCATAGTAAAATTTTTTAAAAGTGAGGACAAGAAAGAACTCCCTCTTGCATTGCCTCTGGTGATCTTCGCATCTGGTGAACATATGTTGCCTGGCACTAATGCAGCCATCCTGTGACTCAGAAGGGACAAGCCTGAGGGTGAGACTAACCACCAAACATGGCAGAGTGGAAGGAGGAAGGAACTGGGATGTCGGATGATTCTTTTGGGTTGCCAAATTAACCAGGCCAGAATGGGCCTGCTTCAGTATTCCATATTATGTGGGGTAATAAATTAAGCTATATTTAATTTTGTTGTTGTTACATGTAACTCAACTGATCTGGAGAAAGGAACAGAATGGAGGCCTGGCTGTTCTCTGCTACAGGGTGCCACCATGGCATCTGAGGGGACACCAGGATTGGAAGAAAGGCTTGTGAGAAATGGGTCCTTGCCAAATCTCTCCGAGTCCTTCTGTCATACCCAAGGGTCTCCAGGAAATGGGAGTGGTCTCTGCTTTCTGCCTACTGATGCCGAAAACTTGGCCTCTGTGCACTGGTGCCAAATCAAATCTCAGAGGCAGAGTTTTGGGTGAAGCAGAAAAGAATAGGTTTATTGCTTTGACAGGCAAAGGGGGACACAGCGGGCTCATGCCCTCAAAATCTGTGTGTCCCAACCTGGGGGATTTGGTGCGGAGTTTTATAGCACTGGTTCAAAGGTGGGGTTGCTGCTAAGGATCAGGGTGTGTGCAGGGCCTGCATTCCTTTAATCTGGCCTCAGGTAGTCTCCTGATGAGCTTCTGTGGTTCTCGAGGTTATCAAACTGTGACCTTCTCTCTGGAATGAAGAATGCTTCATCAAGTACTGTAGTTAACATCTTCCATTTGTTGGGGGTTTTAGTTCTGCAGAAGAGCTCAAAGATATTGTTATGTGTATCCTTTGAGGTGGAACCAGGACCCTGTCCCACGGCTGCACTATTGTTTCTTTCTTTTTTTCTTTAATAAGTACACTTTTAAAAATTAATTAGTTAATTTTATTTTTTGGCTGCGTTGGATCTTTGTTGCTGTGCGCGGGCTTTCTCTAGTTGCGGCGAGTGGGGGCTACTCTTCCTTGCGGTGCGCGGGCTTCTCATCGCGGTGGCTTCTCTTGTTGCAGAGCACGGGCTCTAGGCGTGTGGGCTTTGGTAGTTGTGGCACGTGGGCTCAGTAGTTGTGGCTCGTAGGCTCTAGAGCACAGGCTCAGTAGTTGGGGCACATGGGTTTAGTTGCTCCGCAGCATGTGGGATCTTCCCGGACTAGGGCTTAAACCCGTGTCCCCTGCATTGGCGGGCGGATGCATAACCACCGCGCCACCAGGGAAGCCCTGCACTATTGTTTCTTGATTCCTCCTTCCTTGTCTCTGCATCCCCTCACTTCCCTGATTAGCAACCCGTTGAACCTGCCCTTTGGAACTCAGGGAAGGTCATGGAGGCTGAAGCCTATTCCCTACAAACAAGAAACGGGGGACACAGAAAGGCTTTTGTGCCCAGGAGCCCCACAGGGTCCTGCTCGATTTCACTACCTCTCTTGAACCCCAAAGGGCCAATGCCAGGGGCTGCACTGGACTTTGGCTAGAGGGATGCTGATATTGTAATCGTAGACCGACAGTTTTGGGAGAGGAAATGGCAGAAGCAGAGTTCCCGAAGGACAGCTGGACCTTCTGGCATCCTTCCTTACAGGGACAGGGAGACCTCCTCTCCCTGAACCCTCAACACACAGTAACCACAACCACAGAAGGTCTACACACAGGGCACGACAGCATTGTTTCTAACTGATCTCATGGTTCAGCTGATCTTGGGGGTATCAGCTGTTCCGTAACGCATGACAAATCACTGTGGTTAACTTAGCCCATCCGGGTCTCCTAGATACGGTCATTAGACATTTGCCAAAAAATGTGCAGAGGGAATGCTGGGGGAAAAAGGGAGAAGGGTGATGTGGAGAAGGGCCACAAGCCACGGTCTCTGGTTCCTCTGGATGTCCCAGAGCTCTGCCAAGGACTCAGAGTTCACATAAACTCAAGCTCAGGTTTTGGAGACAGGATGGGAAGTGAGGGGGGGCAGCCATCAATAAGGAACAGGTCACAAATCCTCAGTGAGTTTGTCCTCAGTCCCACTTTTGCCCCTATTTTCAAGGCTATGCTTACAATAGTGATTCTTAAATAGGAGCATGCATCAGAATGCCCTGGAGGACTTGTTAAAATACAGATTACTGGGCCCCTCCTCTGAGTTCCTGATTAAGCAGGTCTGGGGTGGGGCCTGAGAATCTGCACTGATGACAGACACTGAAGTGATGCCGATATTCTGTTGCTCCGGGAAACCCTGATTTGAGAACCACTGGCCTAGAACTTCTCGGCAGGACAGTGGCTCTCAGGTGTCAGGAAGAAGAGATCCAAACTTTTCTTCGTCTTCACTTTGGGCTGAGGTGGGAACCAATGATGAATGGCCAGAGGGGCCTGGTCTTGGGTGGGAGGAGCCTAGAGTGGTGATGCTCTAAGATCACCTGACCAGGAACCAGGAGTCTTGGGGTATTATTTTGCTCCTGAGTGATCTCCCTGTGTGGCCTTGAAAAGGTCACCTCTGCTCTCTGGGCCTCAGTTTAGCCCTTTATAAAATAAGCAGATGGCACTTTTCTGTATGTGTTATAGTTTTCACAACAAAAAGGTTTTTTGAAAATAAAAAGGAAGACAAAATGAACTAGGTGACCTCTAAGGGGATGAGGGTGGGGCGATCTCATGCAGGCACCACGGTGTACTCAGAAGTTTGTGGGCTGGAATCCAACTTGGGAGTGAATATGACTGATATTAAGTAGCTGCAAGTACTGCCTGGGGCAATCGCCTAACCTTGCAGAGCCTGGAAGGGGGATGAGGATACTCATGCCTAGGGCTGTTGTGGGAACTGATGCAAATATGCAAAGTGCCTGATCAGTAAGTGGCTGCTATGATGATTGCTTTGTTATTTTCAGTATCTCTTCAAGGGTTGGGGGGGACACAAAGGTGACTCTTCTCCCCCATCTCTGCCTGACTGCGGAGCCTGGTGACCTTCTTGTTGATGATGGAATGAGAACTTGCAAGTATATGTCTCAGGTTTTCCCCTGGAACGATTATTCTGGGAAATGCTTAACTCCCCAAATTTTCTTTCTTCCTTTCTTCCTTTCTTTCTTCCTCACTCCCTCCCTCCCTTCCTTCCTTCTTTCTTTTTTAAAATTTTTATTGGAGTATAGTTGATTTACAATGTTGTGTTAGTTTCTGCTGTACAGCAAAGTGAATAGTTATGCATATACATATATCCACTCTTTTCTGGTCATTACAGAGTATTCAGAAGAGTTCCCTGTGCTATACAGTAGGTCCTTATTAGTTATCTATCCTTATCTATCTATATATAGTAGTGTGTATATGTCAATCCCAGTCTCCCAATTTATCCCTCCTCTCCACCCTTTCCCCCTTGGTAACCATAAGTTTGTTTTCTACATCTGTGACTCTATTTCTGTTTTGTAAATAAGTTCATTTGTATCATTTTTTTAGATTCCACATAAGCAATATCATATGATATTTGTCTTTGTCTGGCTTACTTCACTCAGTATGACGATGTCTAGGTCCATCCATTTTGCTGCAGATGACATTATTTCGTTCTTATTTATGGATGAGTAGTAGTCCATTGTATATATGTACCACATCTGCTTTATCCATTCATCTGTCAGAGGACACTTAGGTTGCTTCCATGTCCTGGCTATTGTAAATAGTGCTGCAGTGAACATTGGGGTGCATGTATCTTTTTGAATTATGGTTCTCTTTGGATATATGCCCAGGATTGGGATTGCAGGATCATATGGTAGTTCTATTTTTAGTTTTTTAAGGAAGCTCCATACTGTTCTCCATAATGGTTGTACCCAAATTTTCTTTGCTTTTTTTTTAACAGCTTTATTGAGATGTAATTCGCATACCATAAAATTCATTCTTCCAAAGTGTACAATTCAGTGTCTTTAGTATCGTCACAGAATTATGCAGTCATCACTACTATCTGAATTTAGATCGAAGCCCCACAGCCATTAGCACTCACTCCCTATTCCTTTCCTCCCCAAGCCCTGGCAGCCAGTAACCTAATTGGTATCTCTATAGATTTACCTGTGCTAGGCAGTTTTTATAAATGGTTAACTCCCCAGATTTTCCATGAACTTTTCCTTCTCCAGCTTCCATTAATTTGATTATTAATTTAACTAATATTTATTGAGAGCCCACTAGGTGCCAAACACAGGACAGGCACTGGGGATACAATTTGGAAAAAAATCCAGACAAGGTCCCTGCTCCCTGTGGAACTTATGGTCCGGGGGGGAAGCAGATGTTAATCTGTGAATCACAGAAAAGCAGGTGAAACTCAACAGTGAGAAGTACTGTGAAGGAGATGGACAGAGATGGTGTCCCTGGTTGGGAGGGCTGGACAGGCTTCAGGTGGTGACGACTAGAAGGCTGTCCAAAGGGTGAGCAGGGATTGACTGGGCAAAGAGGCAGGATAGAGCATTCAGGGCAGAGTGGACAGCCTGTGCAAAGGCCCTGAGGCAAGATGAGCATGGTACATACAAGGAGCTAGCCTGGAGGGCTGTGAGTGGGGGGACACGGAGGCAGGAAGGACAGCAGGACCACCCTGTGCAGAGCCTTATAGGCTGTGTTAGGGAGTCTGGTCTTTATCCCAAGAGTAACAGAGCCTTTGGAGGTTTTATAGCAAAGGCAGATACATGATCTAAGGTGTGATTCAAATATGTCCTCGGATGCAGCTGGAGAAGAGGTGTCAGGGGCCAGAGCTGGGGGGAGGATCTGTTAGGACAAACTTATGGCAGTGGCCATTGAAGGGATGTTGGTGACCTGGTGGGGCAGGGGACGCATTTGAGATGGAAGTAGCTGTATGTGGGGGTCCTTTGGCGTTGACTATATAGGGCTTGGAGGTGAGTTGGTGACTAGGGTGGCCTGGCTGTCTGGCTTCCTAACTGGGTGGATGGTGTGGCTGTCACTGAGCTAGGGTGGAATTTCCTTTCTCCTCGCCTGAGTACGTCAGAGCCCAGAGGGTCACTGATCACACCAGGAGATATAAGAAAGGGACGCTCTGTGTGTGTTTCAGGGTAACATGTAAAGCACAGCAGCTGGCACTCAACAAATGACAGCCACCTGCTGGGCCCCCAAGCTGTGACAAACCTATGCCACTGCTATGTCGTCTCCCCCATCCACATCCTGCCCAGGGACTTCCTGGCTTCTTGCTGCAGAGACCTGTCTCAGGCTGAGACTCTTACTTCCTTAGGGGCTCTGTGACTCCCCCTGAGGAGGGGAGATTTTGCTGTCTCAACCGCAAACCCCGTCTTCCTCCTCTTGGAAGGTGGAGCAGGGGAGGGAAAGAGCTGGTGCCTGGGAGAGAGGCTGTGCTCCTGCAGGTGAGAGAGCAGGTACCTGGGTTCTGAAGCCAGGGGTTTAGTCTCACTCTAAACTAGCTGTGTGGGAGAGCAGCTCTGTGCTTTGTGACCACCTAGAGGGGTGGGATAGGGAGGGTGGGAGGGAGGGAGACGCAAGAGGGAAGAGATATGGGAACATATGTATATGTATAACTGATTCACTTTGTTGTAAAGCAGAAAGTAACACACCATTGTAAAACAGTTATACTCCAATAAAGATGTTAAAATAAATAAATAAATAAATAAATAAATAAATAAATAAATAAATAAAATAAACTAGCTGTGTGACCAGAGGCGAATCCCCTCCCTCTCTAGACGGAACCTGTAAAATGGGGGTGGGGCATTGGCTTGGAGATTATCTCAGGGTACCTCCAGCTCCAGTCTCTGGGATTTTGTCTGTGCTCAAAGGAGAATGCGCCAGCGGTGTCGGGGCTGCCTTCCTCCTCAGGGGCGCTCACAGGTGACCCTCCTCCCGCATCCGGCGCGCACTTCTCCGTCCCTGTCTCTCCTGGTTGTCCGGCTTTCTCACGCACCTGTCATGTCTTCCAGGTGGCTGCCGACTGTGTGCAGTGCAAGCTGTTTGCATCTCCCCATCTCCTGCCAGGGCTTTGGACGGGAGGAGTGTTGGACAAGTGTCGGAGGGCTGTGAGCAAGAGAACCATCCAAGCCATTTTCCCCGTGCAGAATCTCAGGTGAGAGACTGGGAACCCAGAACCCGCCGTCCTCGGAGGGTTCCAGCAGATGCCAGGAGATTTCTTTGCTTTGGCTCCGATCATCTCCAGAAACAGGGCCGGCCACGCAGCCATTTCTTCCACCTTCTAGCCCAGGCTCTGAGCTCTGCTCCCATGTCCCCTCTTCCTAACAAAGGCTTCCTCATTAGAAAAGAGCTTGGGCATACAATATTTGCCAACAAAAGCAACCATTGTAGCCCCAGGGAAGGGGGTTGGGGTAGAGAGCCAGGGAAAGGTTTTGCTCTCTGCTTGCCGAGACTGGCTCCAGGGAAGGCCTCAGCCCACAGTTCATGAGTCAGGCTGCTGGGGTCCCAGCTGTAGTCTCTCCCTCTTGACTTACCAAGTCTAAGGCAGGAAGTATGGGGTGGAGTCCAGGGAGAGCACTGCAAGTTCCTCTGGGATGGCCCTGCAGAGGGAGAAAATTAGCAATCACATGCCACGACTTTTCCCTTCTGTCGCCACAGGGCCCCCACTCTGCAGCTGGGAAAACTGAGCCCCTGAGAAGGGAGGCAGGCCATTTAATCCTGAGCTCATCTGGTGGGTTTACGGAGGGCCAGAATGGAGACGGTTCACTGCCTCTCCTGCAAGTTCCCACTGACAGGTGGACCCCTCACACTCTTGCTTCATCAGCCCTCACACGCAAAACCACAGTCTGGCCTTTGACTTCACAGATCTTAAAGAACCAGAAAGAGGAGAAAGAGAACTCTATTCTTCCCAAACAATATAGATCTGTCTGGTGGTGCCATTTCAAATAATTGGATGCTCTGATGTTGCTTGGAATAGAACACACTCTGCGTTTCCACAGGACTTTATTTTTTATTTTTTATTTTTTTTGGTGGTATGCGGGCCTCCCTCTGTTGTGGCCTCTCCCGTTGCGGAGCACAGGCTCCGGACGCGCAGGCTCAGCGGCCATGGCTCACGGGCCCAGCCGCGCCGCGGCATGTGGGATC